>NW_017102729.1:13684-14603 GCF_001263275.1 Habropoda laboriosa
TGGAAGTGTGTGGTGATTGGTTTTTTCGGTGTGTTTGGGGTGTGTCTGGTGGTGGTGTGAAAGTGGGGAATTTGTTCTTACATTTGTTATATTGCTTGTTGGAGGTCGTGTTCAGGTGTGAGAGGCGTCGTAAAGTATTTTTCGTGCCGGCTAAGACCTCGCTGGTCTATCGGGAATACCGATGTATTGTTCGGCTCGTCGGTACGGCCGAACAACCCAAGCGACGTCTGTTACGCATGTGACAATATCAGTGATCAGTGTAGAAAGTATACAGTGGCTCAAAGTAAAACTCGGACATTTGCATATTTTTGTTTTATGAAGGGATAATTAATGTAGAGCACGAATTAAATGAACGATTGAGTAATTTTTATTAAGCTATAGTTACAGACATACAAATCCATGAAAAATGAAAACAAAATTACAATGTATTAATCAAATAAGAAACAAAGTATCAAACCGAACGGAAATTCATCTCAAACTAAAACTCGGACAAGTGGCAACGTTGTAATTATACAGTTGTATATGAAACAAAAAATACGAGCAAGTCTTTGCTCCGCTTGCTGGTGGTCAGGTCGCGCGCCCAAACCGGTGACCCGTATAGTGCCATACTTCGCACGACGCCCACATACAGGCGGCGAACCCTCTCCTCTGATCCCCCGAGATTCGGCAGCAGACGGCCCAAGGCCGCCGCCGCCTTATCAACTCGGGGGACCAGGCGGCCGAAATGAGCTCTGAAACGCCAGCGGGAGTCGAGGGTGAGGCACAGATATTTGAGCACCGCCCCCACCTCGAATCACCCACCCGCATCCAGGACCGAGGCAGCACACCCTGCCGAGGACCGTAAAACCATATGGCCTCGGTCTTACGGGGCGCCACTTGCAGCCCCAGTCTCTGGATGCCGGCGACGACGCAGGCCACT
>NW_017102730.1:0-493 GCF_001263275.1 Habropoda laboriosa
CGTGCAGCACTTGCTTCGTTTTAAATTTCCGAAAAATCAAGTTTCTTTCAGCCGTCACAGTAGGAAGACCCTTCAACACACAGCTCGAACTTTCTCCGAACATATTACAAGCCTGTTTGCACGGTATACTGATAACAGCATCCCTTATCAAAATGCACGTGACTCTCGTGAAATCGCGTAATTTCGCAGAACAAGGTCTGCAGCTATTTTCAGCGAAAAAATTCATCAATCCGCCAATTTTCTTCTTTCTTACACTCTACTTTGTAAGAAAAATATTTTGTCAATTTTAAAATAAAAATAATACCAGCTTTTTGAATGTAACTCTATTTCAAGAGGAATCGACGAGTCATACGGCGAAACGAAACTATAGTCGAAGTTAATTAACATCCCGCGATACGTCGTGTCACAAGTTAATTAATTTTATCTGAATTTCGAATCGAATTTCGATCAACGCCCGATTGATTTAATTAAATTTTAATATTTTTGTATAATT
>NW_017102731.1:0-260 GCF_001263275.1 Habropoda laboriosa
ATTTACTGTACTTTGTCCAGTTTGGTGGAGAATATCGTTTAAATGCAATGGAAGTTTACCTGTCTTATTTTACTTGATAAATGACCACAGGTCAACTTGATTTTTAATCGTTATAATCTTTAAATTTAGTGTGAATAGAGAAAATGTGTAATATTATTCATTTCACGATATTATAACGAACAAATGTTGAATACATATTTCATTCGTGCAAAAAGAATTATTTAACACGATAAATTTAGCTGTACTATGGTTATTTTTAA
>NW_017102732.1:0-253 GCF_001263275.1 Habropoda laboriosa
TCAACCGCGGTTTATAGGACAGTTACTTTATTAATTGCTAACTCTTCATCAACAAAAAATTAAGTTAATCCATATTACACTCTAATAACACATACCAACCTCTGCTTCTTGCTCCCGAGCCCTGCATCATGTTAGTTTTTTTTTTATAATTAAGGGCACGCGTTTAATAACAACCACTGTCAATTTGTTAAGTTAGACATGCATACCATCTATTAAAATATACGCCATCAACTATTTCATTGTTATTAAACAC
>NW_017102733.1:0-3611 GCF_001263275.1 Habropoda laboriosa
GGATTTATTATTAACGTCGAAATATTTAATTATCTGTATATCCCCCACACCGTAGTTCGAAAACTCGCCGCCGATGGCCAGAATGCTAAGCAGAATCGTACTCCATTTAGAGTACGAGTATCGTACCGGTACGTTAAGCGAAAATCGCGAAGAAATACTATTTCCATGCGAAACGTTATATGTGTATATTCGCTGCTTTTAACAGTAACACGGCAACCGTGTGAGATATTGAAGAACCAAGCACACCTTTGTATTCGGTACCTAAAAAAGCTAAGATTTCGTTGGTCACATTTAGTTTTAGGAATTATTTTTAACGTCGAATTATTTAATTATCTGTAATTTCCAGAATGCATAGCAGAAACGTACGCCATTTAGAGGACAAGAATCGTCCCAGTATGATTTGCGAAGATCGCGGAGAACTACTATAACCATGTGCGAAGCTATATGTGTATATTCGCATCGTTTAACAGTAAGGCCAGAACCGTTTGAGGTTTGTATAACAAAGCACACCTTTGTATTCGGTACCAAAAAATGGTAAGATTTCGTTCGGAACGTTTATTTGTTGGTATTATTACTAACGACGTAATATTTAATTATCTGTATTTTCCCCCACTTCGTATTTCGAAAATTCGACGCCCGCGACCAGAATGCAAAGCAGAACCGTACGCCATTTAGAGGACACGAATCGTCCCAGTATGATATGCGAAGTTCGCGAAGTACTACTATATCCATGTGCGACGTTATATGTGTATATTCGCTTCGTTTCACAGTAACACGGCAACCGGATGAGATATTGAAGAACCAAGCACACCTTTATATTCGGGATCAAAAAATTATAAGATACCGTTTGATACATTAAGCAGATGGAATTATATTTAAATTCGAAATATTTAATTATCTGTATATTGCCACACATCGTAGTTCGAAAAAACGGCGCCGATGTCCAGAATTCATAGCAGAATCGTACTCCGATTAGAGTCCGAGTATCGTACCGGTACGTTTCGTGAAAATCGCCAAGAAATACTATCTCCAAGCCGATGTTATAGGTGCATATTCCCTTCGTTTAACAGTAATAACGGAACCGATTGAACTTTGAATAACAAAGCACACCTTTGTATTCGGTATAAAAAAATGGTAAGACTTCGTTGGTCACATTTAGTTTAGGAATTATTATTACCGTCGAAATATTTATTTATCTATATTTTCCGCCACCGTCGTAGTTCTTATATTCGACGCCGTCGTCCAGAATGCATATCATAATCGTACGCCATTTAGAGTACGTCAATTGCCGCAGTATGTTATGTGAAAGTCTCGAAGATCTACTATCGCCTAGCCGACGTTATAGGTGCATATTCGCTTTGTTTAACGGTAACACGGCAACCGTGTGTGATATTGAAGAACCAAGCACACCTTTATAATTGGGATGAATAAAATGTATGATTCCGTTATATACATTAAGCTGAAGGAATTATTTTTAAAATCGATATATTTATATTATCTGTATTTGCCACCACCAACGTAGATAGAAAATTCGAAGCCGGCGTCCAGATAGCATAGCAGAACAGTGCGCCATTTAGAGGACGGGATTCGTCCCAGTATGATATGCGAAGGACGCGAAGTAATCCTTTAACCATGTGCGACGATATATGTGTATATTCGCTTCGATTAACAATAACACGGGAACCGTCTGTGCTATTGAAAAAACAAACCACACCTTTGTATTAGGTACCAAAAAATGGTAAGATTTCGTTGGGAACATTTACTTATTGGAATTATTTTTAAAGTCGAAATATTTACTTATCTGTATTTGCCCCCACCATCGTAGTTCGAAAATTCGACCCCGGTGTCCAGAATGCATAACAGAAGCAAACCCCATTTAGAGTACGAATATCGCCGTAGTAGGTTATGTTAAAGTGGCGAAGGACTACTATCGCCTAGCCGACGTTATATGTGTATATTCGTTTCGATTAACAGTAACACGGCAACCGTGTGTGATATTGAAAAAACAAACCACACCTTCGTTTTCGGTACCAAGAAAAGGTAAGATTTCGTTGATAACAAACATTTAGAGGGAATATTTTAAAAGTCGAAATATTTAATTATCAGTATTTCCCCCCACATCGTAGTTCGAAAATTGGACGCCGGAGTCCAGAATGCATAGCAGAATGGTACTCAATTTCGAGTACGAGAGTCCTACATGTAGGTTACGTGAAAATCGCTAAGAAATATTATCTCCAAGTGCGACGGTATAGGTGGATATTCGCTTCGTTTAACTGGTACACGGGAACCGGTTGAGGTAATGAAAAAACAAACCACAAATTTATTCGGTACCTAAAAAAGGTGAGATTTCGTTGGTGTCGTTTTGTTTTAGGAATTATTATTAACGTCGAAGTATTTAATTTTCTGTATTTTCTGCCACATCGCAGTTCTTATATTCGACGCCATCGTCCAGAATGCATAGCAGTATCGTACGCCATTTAGATTACGACAATTGCCGCAGTATGTTATGTTAATATCGCGAAGAACTACATTCGCCTAGACGTCGTTATAGGTGTATTTTCCTTTCGTTTAACTGTAAGAGTGCAACCGTGTGGTATATTGAAGAACCAAGCACACCTTTATATTCGGGATCAAGAAATTGTAAGATTTCTTTATTCACATTTAGTTTTAGCAATTATTTTTACGTCGAAATATTTAATTATCTTTTGTTTCTCCCACATCATAGTTCGAAAATTCGACGCCGGAGTCCAGAATGCATAGCAGTATCGTACGCCATTTAGATTATGACAATTGCCGCAGTATGTTATGTGAAAGTCGCGAAGCACTACTATCGCCTAGCCGACGTTATAAGTGTATATTCGGTGCGTTTAACAGCAACACGGCAACCATGTGAGATATTGCAGGACCAAGCACACCTTTATAATCGGGATCAAAAATTATAAGATTTCGTTGTATACTTTTAGCTGAAGGAATTATTTTTAATGTGGAAGGATTTAATTATCTGTATCTTCCCACAACATCGTATTTCGAAAATTCGACGCCGACGTCCAGAATGCACAGCAGAACCAAACACCATTTAGAGTACGAATTTCCCCGCAGTTTGTTATGTGAAAATCGATAAGAAATACTATCTACAAGCGAGACGTTATATGTGTATATTCGCTTCGTTTAACAGTAACACTGGAAACGTTTGAGCTATTGAAAAAACATCCCACACCTTTGTATACGGTAACTAAAAAAGGTAGGATTTGGTTGGGAACATTTATCAGTAGGGAATATATTTAAAGCCGAAATATTTAGTTATCTGCATTTGCCCCCGCCATCGTAGTTCGAAAATTCGAGGCCGATGTCCAAAATGCATAGCAGAATCGTACTCCATTTAGAGTACGAGTATCGTACCCGTACGTTGCGTGAAAATCGAGAAGGAATAGTATCTCCAAGCGCGACGTTATATGTGTATATTCGGTTCGTTTAACTGTAACACGGGAACCGTGTGAGTTATTGCAGAACCAAGCACGCCTTTATATTCGGTACCAAAAAAAGGTAATATTTCGTTGGATACATTTAGCTGAAGAAATTATATTTAAAGTCGAAATATTGAATTATCTGTA
>NW_017102734.1:0-613 GCF_001263275.1 Habropoda laboriosa
ACTACGTTGTTCGGTTTTTTTTAATATGTATACACCGTACACGCTCTGCTTCTCTCCGTACATATTCTGGACTCGGGCTTGCGAAAGCTACCTTTATACATCTTTTTGTAGCTGCTAATTCGGAAAAAGGGCCAATCAACGCCTTTCCTAGAAAAAGGCCTCTTTCTTGAACCCTTATTGGCAGGTAGATAGAAGCGATGCAAGTCAACGGTGGGAGTGATCGGTCGCGTGGTTCGTGTTGAGGACACGACACAGGCTTTACTACCGAAGAAATATCTTCCTAAATTCAAAGATCAAGGTTTACGATGCCAAGATTGACGAGATCCAACCTAACCTAAAATCCATCCTAACCTAGTCGAAGCTGGATAGACAGAGGGAAATTGCACGAAAAGCAGATCTAACGTTCCAATTGTTGTTCTTAACGCGTATTCCGGGATTGTCGCTTGGTTGTGTTGAAGCAAAATGTTTTATGTGTACTGCGTGGAAAAATCGACACCCTAAAATATTGGAAGAAGCGAGTTCTTCTTCACGGTACGTTTGTGACACGTCCGCTAAATATGGTTTGGGGATGCCTGCGAACACCCCAGGTATAAATAGGCACACTGTCACCACG
>NW_017102735.1:0-393 GCF_001263275.1 Habropoda laboriosa
GGTATTTCTTCGCGACTTTTACGTAACGTAACGAGACGATACTCGAACTCTAAATGGAGTACGTTTCTGCTTTGCATTCTGGACATCGGCGTTGAATTTTCTCTCTACGATGGTGGGGGCAAATACAGATAATTAAATATTTCGACGTTAACAATAATTCCTAAAACTAAATGTGACCAACGAAATCTTACCTTTTTTTGGTACCGATATAAAGGTGTGCTTTGTTATTCAAACCTCAAACGGTGCCGATGTTACTGTTAAACGAAGCGAATATACACATATAACGTGGCACACGGTTATAGTAGTTCTTCGCGATTTTCACGTAACGAACCAGTGCGATAATCGTACTCTAAATAGAATACGTTTCTGCTATGCATTCTGGACATCGGCGTC
>NW_017102736.1:0-255 GCF_001263275.1 Habropoda laboriosa
GGCGAAACATGCAGAATAACGAGAAAATAGTCGTTTGCAGTACTGTAAAACGTGGTTTGTCGCGAGAAAGCAACAGTATTACAGTTTATATTCGTTAAAACACGATTTACGTGGCGAAACATGCAAAATAAAGAGAAAACATTCGTTTGTAGTACTGCAAAACGTGGGTTGTCGCGTGAGAACAGCAGTATTTCCGTTTATATTTGTTAAAACACGTTTTACGTGACGGAAAATGCAAAATAAAGAGAAAACAGT
>NW_017102737.1:0-8010 GCF_001263275.1 Habropoda laboriosa
CTATACCTGTGTCGCTCCTGGAATGGAAAGAACGGCTGGACGTTCCGCCGGACACCTCCAGAGAGTAGAGTACAGGAGGCTCATCGGACGCCTTCCCGCAATAATTGTTATAATTCACTTCACGCGTATTACATAATATTGTGATAGGAGAGCACGAGAGCTATACCTGGGTCGCTCCTGGTATGGGGAGAACGGCTGGAATATCCGCCGGTTGCCTTCCAAAGAGTAGAGTACAGGAGGTTCATCGGACGCCTTCCCACAATAATTGTTATAATTCACTTCACGCGTATTACATAATATTGTGATAGGAGAGCACGAGAGCTATACCTGGGTCGCTCCTGGAATGGGGAGAACGGCTGGACGTTCCGCCGCCCACCGCCAGAGAGTAGAGTACAGGAGGCTCATCGGACGCCTTCCCGCAATAATTGTTATAATTCACTTCACGCGTATTACATAATATTGTGATAGGAGAGCACGAGAGCTATACCTGGGTCGCTCCTGGAATGGGGAGAACGGCTGGACTATCCGCCGGTCGCCTTCCAAAGAGTAGAGTACAGGAGGCTCATCGGACGCCTTCCCGCAATAATTGTTATAATTCACTTCACGCGTATTACATAATATTGTGATAGGAGAGCACGAGAGCTATACCTGGGTCGCTCCTGGAATGGGGAGAACGGCTGGACTATCCGCCGGTCGCCTTCCAAAGAGTAGAGTACAGGAGGTTCATCGGACGCCTTCCCACAATAATTGTTATAATTCACTTCACGCGTATTACATAATATTGTGATTGGAGAGTACGAGAGCTATTCCTGTGTCGCTCCTGGAATGGAAAGAACGGCAGGACGTTCCGCCGCACACCTCCAGAGAGTAGAGTACAGGAGGCTCATCGGACGACTTCCCACAATAATTGTTATGAATCGTTTTATCCGTTTCGTTCATATTGTAACGGGAGAGTACGGCTGTTTAAAGCCGGACGCCCGAATGCGAAAAGAACAGCTCGAACTCTACATTGACTTGTTCAAAATTATTCTGTATCAAATATTTAACATGTACCGACGAAAAGTAAATAAACATTTGTGTATTTTTCCCAGATACCAAAGAATATGCTATCAATCCATAAATCCTACTACATAGGGAATATTTTTAAAGCCGAAATATTTAATTATCTGTATTTGCCCCCATCATTGTTGTTCGAAAATTCGGCGCCGATGTCCAGAATTCATAGCAGAATCGTACTCCATTCAGAGTGCGAGTATCTTACCGGTACATTACGTGAAAATCGCGAAGAAATACTATCTCCAAGCGCGACTTTATATGTGTATATGCGCTTGGATTAAAGGTAACACGGGAACCGAGTGAGATATTGAAGAAGCAGACACACCTTTATATTCGGGATAGACAAATTGTAAGATTTCGTTGTATTCACTTAGCTGATGGAATTATTTTTAAAGTCGAAGGATTTAATTATCTGTATTTTCGCCAAACATCGTATTTCGAAAATTCGACGCCGACGTCCAGAATGCATAGCAGAATCGTACCCCTTTAGGAGTACGAGAATCGCCCAAGTATATTATGTGAATATCGCGAATAAATACTATCACCTAGCGGAAGTACTATTTGTATATTCGCTTCGTTTAGCAGCAACACGGCAAACGTGTAAGATATTGAAAAAACAGACCACTCCTTCGTATTCTGTACCAAAGAAAGGTAAGATTTGGTTGGGAACATTTTTTTTGGAATTATTATTAACGTCAAAATATTTAATTATCTGTATTTTCCCCCACCATCGTAGTTCGAAAATTTGACGCTACGTCCAGAATGCATAGCAGAATCACACACCATTAGAGTACGAATATCGCCGCAGTATGTTATGTGAAAGTCACGAAGAACTACTATCGCCTAGCCAACGTTATAGGTGTATATTCCCTTCGTTTAACAGTAACACGGCAACCGTGTGAGATATTGAGGAACCAAGCACACCTTTGTATTCGGTACCAAAAAAAGATAAGATTACGTTGGGAACATTTATTTGTTGGAATTTTTTCTAACGTCGAAACATTTAATTATCTGCATTTGACCCACCATCATTGTTCGTAAATTCTACGCCGACGTCCAGTATGTATAGCATAAATGTACTCCATTTAGAGTACGAGTACCGTACCGTTATGTTACGTGAAAATCGCGAAGAAATAATATCTCTAAGCGTGACATTATATGTGTATATTCGCTTCGTTTAACAGTAACACGGAAACCGTTTGAGCTATTGAAAAAACAAACCACACCTTTGTATTCGGTACCAAAAAAAGGTAAGGTTTCGTTGGGAAAATTTACTTGTTGGAATTCTGTCTTACGACGAAATATTTAGTTACCTGCATTTGCCTCACTATCGTAGTTCTTATATTCGACGCCATCGTCCAGAATGCACAGCAGAATCGTACGTCATTTAGATTACGACAATTGCCGCAGTATGTTATGTTAATGTCGCGAACTACTACTATATCCAAGCGCGGCGTTATAGGTGTATATTAGCTTCGTTTAACCGTAACACGGGAACCGTTTGAGCTATTGAATAAACCAACCATACCTTTGTTTTCGGTACCACAAAAAGGTAAGATTTCATTGGATACATTTAGCTGTAGGAATTATATTTAAAGTTGATATCATTAATTATCTGTATTTGCCCCCACCATCGTAGTTCTAAAATTCGATGGTGTCGTCCAGAATGCATAGCCGAATCGCACGCCATTTATATTAGAAGGATCGTCCCAGTATGATACGCGCAGGTCGCGAAGAACTATTATAACCATGTGCGACGTAATGTATGTTTATTCGCTTCGTTTAACAGTGACACGGGATCCGCTTGAGCTATTGAAAAAAAACCACACCTTCGTATTCGGTACCAAAAAAAGATAAGATTACGTTGGGAACACTTATTCGTTGGAATTTTTTCTAACGTCGAAACATTTAATTATCTGCATTTGTCCCACCATCATTGTTCGTAAATTCCACGCCGACGTCCAGTATGTATAGCATAAATGTACTCCATTTAGAGTACGAGTACCGTACCGTTATGTTACGTGAAAATCGCGAAGAAATAATATCTCTAAGCGTGACATTATATGTGTATATTCGCTTCGTTTAACAGTAACACGGAAACCGTTTGAGCTATTGAAAAAACAAACCACAAATTTGTATTCGGTACCAAAAAAAGGTAAGGTTTCGTTGGGAAAATTTACTTGTTGGAATTCTGTCTTACGACGAAATATTTAGTTACCTGCATTTGCCTCACTATCGTAGTTCTAATATTCGACGCCATCGTCCAGAATGCACAGCAGAATCGTACGTCATTTAGATTACGACAATTGCCGCAGTATGTTATGTTAATGTCGCGAACAACTACTATATCCAAGCGCGACGTTATAGGTGTATATTAGCTTCGTTTAACCGTAACACGGGAACCGTTTGAGCTATTGAATAAACCAACCATACCTTTGTTTTCGGTACCACAAAAAGGTAAGATTTCATTGGATACATTTAGCTGTAGGAATTATATTTAAAGTTGATATCATTAATTATCTGTATTTGCCCCCACCATCGTAGTTCTAAAATTCGATGGTGTCGTCCAGAATGCATAGCCGAATCGCACGCCATTTATATTAGAAGGATCGTCCCAGTATGATACGCGCAGGTCGCGAAGAACTATTATAACCATGTGCGACGTAATGTATGTTTATTCGCTTCGTTTAACAGTGACACGGGATCCGCTTGAGCTATTGAAAAAAAACCACACCTTCGTATTCGGTACCAAAAAAAGATAAGATTTCGCTGGGTTCAATTATTTGTAGGAAATATTTTTAAAGTTGAAATATTTAAGTATCAGTATTTTCCCCCACAGCGTAGTTCAAAAATTGGTCGCCGGAGTCCAGAATGCATAGCTGAATCGTACTCCATTTAGAGTACGAGCATCGTACCGGTACGTTACGTGATAATCGCGAAGAAATACTATCTCCAAGCGCGACGTTATAGGTTAATATTCGCTTTGTTTATCGGTAACACGGGAACCGATTGAGCTATTGAAAGAGCAAACCACACCTTCGTATACGGTAACAAAAAAAGGTAGGATTTCGTTAGGAACATTTATCTGTAGGGATTATTTTTAAAGTCGAAATATATATTTATCTGTATTTGCCCCTACCATCGTAGTGAGAATATTCAACGCCGATGTCCAGAATGAACAGCAGAAATGTACTCCAATTAGAGGACGAGAATCGTCGGCAGTATGATATACGAAGGTCGCGAAGAACTGCTACAACCATGTGCTACGTTATATGTGTATGTTCGCTTCGTTTAACAGTAACAGGGCAACGTTTGAGCAATTGAAATAACAAAGCACACCTTTGTATACTGTATCAAGAAATGGTGATATTTCGTTGGTCACATTTAGTTTTAGGAATTATTATTAACGTCGAAATATTTAATTATCTGTATTTTCCCCCACCAACGTAGTTCGAAAATTCGACGCCGGCGTCCAATATAAGAAGCAGAACCGTACGACATTTAGAGGAAGAGAATCGTCCCAGTATGATTTGCGAAGGACGCGCAGAAATTCTATAACCATGTGCGTCGTTATATGTGTATATTCGCTTCGTTTAACAGTAACACGGCAAACGTGTGAGATATTGAGAGAACAAACCACACCTTTGTATTCGGTATCAAAAAATGGTAAGATTTCGTTGGTAATATTTAGTTTTAGGAATTATTATGAACGTCGAAATAATTAATTATCTGTATTTACCCCCTCCATCCAAGTTCGAAAATTCGGCGCCGTGCAGAACCGTACGCCATTTGGTGGACGAGAATTGTCACCGTATGATATGGGAAGGTCGCGAGAGACAACTATAACCGTGTGCGACGCTATATGTGAATATTCGTTTCGTTTAACTGTAACATCGGCACCGTTTAAGGTTTGAATTACAAAGCACACCTTTATATTCGATACCATAATATGGTAAGATTTCGTTGGTCACATTTAGTTTTAGGAATTATTATTAACGTCGAAATATTTAATTATCTGTTTTTCCCCCACACCGTAGTTCGAAAATTCGGCACCGATGTCCAGAATGTATAGCAGAATCAAACTCCATGAGTACGAGTTTCGTACCGGTACGTTACGTGAAAATCGCGAAGATCTACTATCACCTAGCCGACGTTATATTTGCATATTCGCTTCGTTTAACAGTAACTCGGGAACTGCTTGCGCCATTTAAAAAACAAACCACAAATTTGTATCGGTACCAAAAGAAGTTAAGATTTCATTGGTCATATTTAGTTTCAGGAAATATTTTTAAAGTCGAAATATATAATTATCTGTGTTTGCCCCCACCATCATAGTGCTAAAATACGACGCCGTCGTCCAGAATGCATAGCAGAACCGTACGCCATTTAGAGTACGAGAATTGCCTCAGTATGTTATCTGACAGTCGCGAGGAACAGCTATTGCCTAGCCGAGGTTATAGGTGTATATTCGCTTAGTTTAACAGTAACACCGGAACCGTTTGAGCTACTGAAAAACAAACCACACCTTTGTGTTCTGTATCAGAAAAGGGTAAGATTTATTGCATACATTTAGCCGAAGGTATTATTTTTAAAGTCGAAATATTTAATTATCTGTATTTGCCCCCACCATCGTAGAGAGAGAATTCGACGCCGATGTCCAGAATTCATAGCAGAATCGTACTCCATTTAGAGTACGAGTATCGTACCAGTACGTTGCATGATAATCGCGAAGAGATAACATCTGCAAGCGCAACGATATAGGTGAAAATACGCTTCGTTTAACGCTTACACGGCAGCCGTGTGAGATATTGGAAAACAAACCATTCCTTTGTATTCGGTACCAAAAAAAGGTATGGTTTCGTTGGGAATATTTATTTGTTGGAATTATTTTCATCGACGAAATATTTATATATTTGCGTTTTCCCCCACATCGTAGTTCGAAAATTTGACGCCGACGTCCAGAATGCATAGCAGAATCAAACACCATTAGCGTACGAAAATCGCTGCAGTATGTTATGTGAAAGTCGGGAAGAACTACTATTGCCTAGCCGCGTTATATTTGTATATTCGCTTCGTTTAACAGTAACACCGGAACCGTTTGAGGTTTGAATAACAAAGCACACCTTTATATTCGGGGTGTAAAAATGGTAAGATTTATGGTATACATTTAGCTAAAGGAATTATATTTAAAGTCGAAATATTTTGTTATCTGTATTTGCCCCCACCAACGTACAGAGAGAATTCGACGCCGAAGTCCAGAATGCATAGCAGAATCGTACTCCATTTAGAGTACGAGTATCGTACCGGTACGTTGCGTGAAAATCGAGAAGGAATAGTATCTCCATGCATGATGTTATGTGTGTTTATTCGCTTCTTTTAACAGTAACACGGGAACCGTATGACTATTGAAAAAACAAATCACAACTTTGTATTCGGTACCAAAAGAAGGTAATGTTTGGTTGTTCACATTTCGTTTTAGGAATTCTTATTAAAGTCGAAATACTTAGTTATCTGTATTTGCCCCCACCATCGTAGATTTAAAATTCAACGCCGTCGTCCAGAATGCATAGTAGAATCGTACGCCATTTACAGGACGAGAATCGTACCAGTATGATATGCGAAGGTCGCGAAGAAATAGTATCTCCAAGCGCGTCGTTATAGGTGTATATTCGCTTCGTCTATCGGTAAGAGCGGAACCGTTGAGCTTTGAATAACAATGCACACCATTTGATTCGGTACCAAAAAAAGGGAAGATTTCATTGGATACATTTTACTAAAGGAATTATATTTAATGTCGAAATATTTAATTGTTTGAATTTTCCCCCACATCGAAGATAGAAAATTCGACGCCGGCATCCAGAATGCATAGCAGAATCGTGCGCCATTTAGAGGACGTGAATCGTACCAGTATGTTTAGCGAAGGTCGCGAAGAAATAGTATTTCCAAGCGCGACGTTATATGTGTATATACGCTTCGTTTAACAGTAACACGGGAACCGTTTGAGCTATTGAAAAAGCAAACCACACCTTTATATTCGGGATCACAAAATTGTAAGATTTGGTTGGATACATTTAGCTGAAGAAATTCAAATTAAAGTCGAAATATTTAATTATCTGTATTTTCCCCCACCATCGTAGTTCGAAAATTCGACGCCGGCGTCCAATATGCATAACAGAACCGTAGGCCATTTAGAGGACGAGAATCGTCCCAGTATGATATGCGAAGGTCGCGGAGAACTACTATAACCATGTGCGACGTTATACGTGTATAATCGCTACGTTTATCAGTAACACGGGAACCGTTTTAGCTATTGAACAGACGAACAACTCCTTTGTATTCGGTATCAAAAAAAGGTAAGATTTCGTTGGGAACATTTATATGTAGGGAATATTTTAACACGGAAATATTTAATTATCTGTATTTTCCCCCACCATCGTAGTTCGAAAATTCGACGCCACGTCCAGGATGCATAGCGGAATCAAACACCATTAGAGTACGAATATCGCCGCAGTAAGTTATGTGGAAGGCGCGAAGAAATACCATCGCCTAGCCGACGTTATAGGTGTATATACGCTTCGTTTAACAGTAACAAGGGAGCCGTGTGAGACATTGAAGAAACAAGCACACATTTATATTCGAGGCCAAAAAATTCTAAGATTTCGTTGGATACATTTAGCTGAAGGGATTATATTTAAAGTCGATATCATTAATCATCCTTATTTGCCCCCACCATCGTAGTTCTAAAATTCGACGCCGCCGTCCAGAATGCATAGCAGAATCAAACACCATTAGAGTACGAATATCGCCGCAGTATGTTATGTGAAAGTCGCGAAGATCTACTATCTCCAAGCGCGACGTTATATGTGTATATTCACTTCGTTTAACAGTAACACGGGAACCGTGTGAGATATTTAGGAACTAGGTACACCTTTGTATTCGGTACCAAACGAGGGT
>NW_017102738.1:0-1221 GCF_001263275.1 Habropoda laboriosa
CCTCATCTCTCAATAATTTAATTTGAATTCTTAGTTCAGGAGTAATGTTCTTCTCTCAACTCGGGATTGTTGACTGATTAACAGTTGTTTGCGATCTTGAATGCAGTGATCCATCGCAACCATGTCAACAATGATGGTAACTAAGGATCTGATGCAACTATGTAATGTGAAAATAAGCAAAAAATGAAAAACACGAATCGGTCTTAAGTAATTGTCCGCTGTAATAACGACCTAATCTGAGAAAATGTTAAAAATATTTGTAGTTAATGGTGTTGTAAATAAAATTATTGCGATATTATGGTATAACATACTTCAAAATGTATTTCATATGAGTTTAGTATACGAAAAATACAATGAATAAAATATTAGCACTGTTTATTTCCTTAACTACCCAGCGGTCTTAAGTAGCTGGTCGCCATTGTATATAAAATGAAGACTTTAAAACTGAGAGTGATTGGAAGAAATTCTTAATAATGCTGTAATAAGTATCCAAAAATACGTGAAGAAAATTACCTATTGGACGTAATTAGTGTCCCGCTTTGCTATAGTTGGTCCGATTAATGTTAATATGGTTTCAAATTCACTAGCTGACATTCAACAAAATTCCTTAAGCCACTTTGATCCTCCATCCTTAAATTCGTCAATAATTCTGTGTTGCTATATTTTTGATGGTTTTGGAACAATTTTCTCTGGCAACGACGTTTATGTTTTTTCTTTTGAGTTAACAGATGAATAACCACAAAACTAGCGCATGCTAACGGCTAATCTTGCGTACTCGTTATTTTCTACAAATTTAAATTAATCTTATCGATATCTTTTTACAAGTCTTGAATTTTCAAGAGTAGCAAGTGCACAGCAAACACAAGTAACGAATTGATTCTTCTTAAGAAACTGATAGATTGATGTTCGGGAACTGTTCCTGAACTATTACACGAGCAATATTCGCGAAAAGTTCGTGTAACAGTTATGTATCGTATACCTGTTTTTTGGAGAGGACGCACCTATACGTACCGATCAACCTGTTGGCAACTGAAATTAAATTAGATGTTTATTTCGTCTTTTTTCTATAAGAAAAACTGTGATAACCCAACAAATCGGCGGTTAGACTTTAATGAAGAAGAAATTTGCCATGAATCTTTGATGAAGATTGAATGTTCGGCACACGTTGAATGTACAGATCAAGAAAACATTAATTATTTTACTTGCGATGTTTGTAAAAAT
>NW_017102739.1:0-359 GCF_001263275.1 Habropoda laboriosa
TATACAGAATATAAAGGTGTGCTTTGTTATTCAAAACTCAAACGGTTGCCGTTTTACTGTTAAACTATGCGGATATACACCTATAACGTCGGCTAGGCGATAGTAGTTCTTCGCGATTTTCACGTCACGTACCGGTACGATACTCGTACTCTAAATGGAGTACGATTCTGCTATGCATTCTAGACATCGGCGTCGAATTTTCGGACAACGATGTGGGCGAAAATACAGATACATAATATTTCGACTTTAAAAATAATTCCTACAGCTAAATGTATGCAACGAAATCTTACCTTTTTTTGGTACCGAATACAAAGTTGTGGTTTGTTTCTTCAATAGCTCAAACAGTTCCCGTGTTCCTG
>NW_017102740.1:0-322 GCF_001263275.1 Habropoda laboriosa
TCTGTATTTTCTCCCACATCGTAGTTCGAAAATTCGACCCCGGTGTCCAGAATGCATAGCAGATTCGTACGCCATTTAAAGTACGGCATTAGCCGCAGTATGTTATGTGAAACTCGCGAAGAACTACTATCGCCTAGCCGACGTTATAGGTGTATATTCCCTTCGTTTAACAGTAACACGGCAACAGAGTGAGATATTGAGGAACCAAGCACACCTTTGTATTCGGTATCAAAAAGAGGTAAGATTTCGTTGGGAATATTTATTTGATGGAATTATTTCTAACGACGAAATATTTAATTATTTGTGTTTTCCCCCACATCGT
>NW_017102741.1:0-5561 GCF_001263275.1 Habropoda laboriosa
TAATAATTCCTAAAGCTAAATGTGAACAACGAAATCTTACCATTTTTTTATACCGATTACAAATATGTGCTTTGTTATTCAAAGCTCAAACGGTTCCGGCGTAACAGTTAAACGATGCGAATATACACATATAACGTCGCACATGGTTATAGTTGTTCTCCGCGACCTTCGCAAATCATACTGGGATGATTCTCGTCCTCTAAATGGCGTACGTTTCTGCAATGCATTCTGGACATCGGCGTCGAATTTTCGAACGACGATTGTGGGGGAAAATACAGATAATTAATTATTTCGACGTTAATAATAATTCCTAATTCAAAATGTGACCAACGAAATCTTATCTTGTTTTGTTACCGAATACGAAGGTGTGCTTGGTTCGTCAATATATCACACGGTTGCCGTGTTACTGTTAAACGAAGCGAATATACACATATAACGTCGCACATGGTTATAGTAGTACTTCGCGACCATCGCATGTCATACAGGGACGATTCTCGTCCTCTAATTGGAGTACATTTCTGCTATACATTCTGGATATCGGTGTCGAATTTTCTCTCTACGATGATGGGGGCAAATACAGATAACTAAATATTCCGACTTTAAAAATAATCCCTACAAATATTTGTTCCCAACGAAATCGTCCAGAATGCACAGCAGAATCAAACACCATTTATAGTAGGAATATCGCCGCAGTAGGTAATATTAATGTCGCGAAGAACTACTATCGCCTAGCCTACTTTATATGAGTATATTCGCTTCGCTTAACGGTAACACGGAAACCGTTTGAGCTTTGAATAACAAAGCACACATTTGTATTCGGTAACAAAAAATGGTAAGATTCCATTGGTCACATTTACTTTTAGGAATTAATATTAACGTCGAAATATTTAATTATATGCATTTGCCCCCACCATCTTATTTTGAAAAGCCGACGCCGATGTCAAGAATGCATAAGCCGAAAAGTAATCCATTATGAGTACGATTATCGTACTGGTACGTTACCTGAAAATCTCGAAGAAATACTATCCCCAAGCGCGACGTTATAGGTGTATATTCGCTACGTTTAACAGTAACACGGCAACCGTGTGTGATATTGAAGAACGTAGCATACCTTTGTATTCGGTATCAAAAAGAGGTAAGACTTCGTTGGGAATATTTATTTGTAGTGATTATTTTTAAAGTCGAAATATTTAATTATTTGTATTTTCCCCCACATCGAAGTTCGAAAATTCGACCCCGGTGTCTAGAATGCATAGCAGAAATGTACTCCATTTAGAGTACGAGTACCGTAAACCGGTATGTTACGTGAAAATCGCGAAGAGATAATATCTCTAGCGTGACGGTATGTTTATATTCTATTCGTTTAACTAGTACACGGGAACCGTTTGAGCTATTGAAAAAACGAACCACTCCTTTGTATTCGGTACCAAAAAAAGGTAAGCTTTCGTTGGCCTCATTTAGATTTACGAATTATTTTTATCGTCGAAACATTTAGTTATCTGTATTTGCCACCACAATCGTAGAGAGAAATTTCGACGCCGGCGTCCGGAATGCATAGCAGAACCGTACGCCATTTAGAGGACGCGAATCGTCCCAGTATGATATGCGAAGGTCACGAAGTACTGATATAACCATGTGCGAAGTTATATGTGTACATTCGCTTCGTTTAACAGTAAGGCAGGAACCGTTTGAGGTTTGAATAACAAAGCAAACCTTTGTATTCTGTATCAAAAAATGGTAAGATTTCGTTGGTCACATTTAGATTTAGGAATTAATATTAACGCCGAAATATATAATTATCTGTAATTTCCCCCACTATCGTAGTTCGAAAATTAGATGCCGACGTCCAGAATGCATAGCAGAATCAAATACCATTAAAGTATGAATATCGCCGCTGTACGTTATGTTAATGTCGCGAAGATCTACTATCGCCTTGCCGACGTTATAGGTCTTTAATCGTTTCGTTTAACAGTAACACGGCAACCGTGTGAGATAATGAAGAACCAAGCACACCTTTATATACAGGATCAAAAAATTGTAAGATTTATTGTTTATATTTAGCTGAAAGAATTATATTTAACGTCGAAATATTTAATTATCTGTATTTTCTCCCACCATCGTAGTTCTTATATTCGACGCCGTCCTCCAGAATGCATAGCAGAATCGTACTCTATTTAGAGTTCGAGTATCCCCGCAGTATGTTATGTTAATGTCGCGAAGAAATACTACCGCCTAGCCAACGTCATATGTGTATATTCGCTTCGTTTAACAGTAACACGTCAACCATGTGAGATATTGAGGAACCAAGCACACCTTTAAATTCGGGATCGAAAAATTTTAAGATTTCCTTGGTTACATTTAGCTGAAGGAATTATATTTAAAGTCGAAATATTTAATAATCTGTATGTTCCCCCACATCGTAGCCCGAAGATTACACTCCGATGTCCAGAATGCATAGCAGAAATGTACTCCATTTAGAGTACGAGTACCGTACCCGTACGTAACGTGACAATCGCGAAGAGATAATATCTCTAGCGTGACGTTATACGTTTATTTTCGATTCGTTTAACTGTATCACGTGAAGCGTTTGAGCTATAGAAAAAACAAACCACACCTTTGTATTCGGTACCAAAAAAAGGCAAGGTTTCGTTGATCACATTTAGTTTTAGGAATTATTTTTATCGTTGTTACGGGTTTACGCGGTCTTGTCCTCACATGGAGCGTAAAACTTGTTTGGGTTTGTGGATCGGTCTAAACGTTCCCCGATTGAGGGTGATACGTCGTTGACAACGAATCCGGCAGGATTGGAACCGTCGGCGTACGTGGTATATACGCCGTTCTCCAAAGGATGGAAGAGGTTGGCGGTTCAACGTGTGCAGTTAACACGTCGTAGGTAAGGGTTGTGGTGGACCGGTCAGAACATTCAACGCATGTGGTTCTACGTCGCTCTCCAACAAGTCCGATAGGATCGGAACCGTCGGCGTACGTGGTATATACGCCGTTCTCCAAAGGATGGAAAAGGTTGGAGGTTCAACGTATACGTTGACGGTGCGGGGTGGTGGACCGGTCCGAACGTTCAACGTATGTGGTTCTACGTCGTTCTCTGACAAGTCCGATAGGATTGGAACCGTCGGCGTACGTGGTATATACGCCGTTCTCAAAAGGATGGAAAAGGTTTGGTAATTGTGAGGACAGTACGTACCGTAATGTCGGATATACCTCGAGCGGTTAAGGTATATCCTTGGTGAGTCTAGCAATTCCGTTACTAATGTTACGATGAGATGGTTGAGTGAGTTTCGGCTAAGCAATTCTACAACAACTATATTCTAATAATATTCAATTATGGGTACAATAAGATTACAATGTTTAAATATGAATTAGGATGGTTGATTCTTGGTGGCGCAAGAATCTTCCTTCTCGACTTTACACGGTGAGAACGCGGGGACGTCGTAGACAAGTATGTCTAGTTGACACTTACGAATTTAGTATTATACTGGGTTGCTCGAAAGGGAATTGAGCCCGATCTTGCTCGTGTCGAACGATGACTAGACAGATACTGTGCTACTTTAACGTTCCGGGTAACTCTGAACTGAGACTGCCCCAGAGCCCCGAAAATCATGTCCTTATATACTCCAAAATTTGTATTTTTTGGGTGGTGGGGGCCCTAATTTTCCCATGAGACCGAAGCGCGTTCGTTTACTTTATCTCAAGGGGTGAGCTCTAGGCGGATGTCTCGGCGCCGCCGTGTCGGCTAGTCTGCGTACGTAACATCGTCGATATATTTAATTATGTGTGTTTGCCCACACCATCGAAGTTTTTATATTCGACGCCGCCCTCCAGAATGCACTGCAGAATCGTACGCCGTTTAGAGTACGACAATTGCCGCAGTATGTTATGTGCAAGTTGTGAAGAAATACTATCGCCTAGCCGATGTTATAATATTATATTCCCTTCGTTTAACAGAAACACGGCAACCGTGTGCGATATTGAAGAACCAACCACACCTTTGTATTCGGTACCAAAAAAAGGTAAGATTTCATTGGTCACATTTAGTTTTAGCAATCCTTTTGACGTCGAAATATTTACTTATCTGTATTTTCCCCCACATCATAGTTCGAAAATTCGACGCCGGCGTCCAATATATATAGCAGAACCGTACGCCATTTAGAGGAAGAGAATCGTCACGGTATGATTTGCGAAGGTCGTGCAGAACTACTATAACCATGTACGACGTTATATGTGAATATTCGCTTCGGTTAACAGGAACACGGCAACCGTGTGAGCTATTGAAATAACAAACCCAAACTTTGTATTCGGTACCATAAAATTGTAAGTTTTCTTTGGTCACATTTAGTTTTTGCAATTATTTTTACGTCGAAATATTTAATTATCAGTATTTTCTCCCACATCGTAGTTCGAAAATTCGACCCCGGTTTCCAGAATGCATAGCAGAAGCAAACCCCATTTACAGTACGAATATCGCCGCAGTAGGTTATGTTAAAGTGGCGAAGGACTACTATCGCGTAGCCGACGTTATATGTGTATATTCGTTTCGTTTAACAGTAACACGGCAACCGTGTGTGATATTGAAGAACCAAGCACACCTTTATAATTGGGATGAATAAAATGTAAGATTTCGTTATATACATTCAGCTGAAGGAATTATTTTTAAAATCGAAAAATTTATATTATCTGTATTTGCCCCACCATCGTAGTTCTAAAATTCGACGCCGATGTCCAAAATGCATAGCCGAATCGCACACCATTTATATTAGAAGGATCGTCCCAGTATGATACGCGAAGGTCGCGAAGAACTATTATAACCATGTGCGACGTAATGTACGTATATTCGCTCCGTTTACCAGTGACACGGGAACCGCTTGAGCTATTGAATAAAACAACCATATCTTTGTTTTCGGTACCACAAAAAGGTAAGGTTTCATTGGATACATTTAACTGAAGGAATTATATTTAAAGTCGATATCATTAATTATCTGTATTTGCCCCCACAATCGTCGTTCGAAAATTCGTCACCGATGTCCAGAATATATAGCAGAAATGTACTCCATTTAGAATACGAGTACCGTACCGGTACGTTGCGTGAAAAGCGCGAAGAAATAATATCTCCATGAGCGACGTTATTAGTGTATATTCGCTTCGCTCAACAGTAACACAGGAAACGTTTGAGCTTTTGAAAAAACCAACCACACTTTTGTATTCGCTACCAAAAAAAGGTAAGGTGTCGTTGGGAACTTTTATTTATTGGAATCATTTCTAAAGACGAGGTATTTAATTATTTGTAATTTCTCCCACATCGTAGTTCGAAAATTCCACGCCGGCGTCCAATATGCATAGCAGAACCGTGCGCCATTTAGAGGCCGTGAATCGTACCTGTATGATTAGCGAAGGTCGCGAAGAAATACTATAGCCATGTGCGACGTTATCTGTGCATATTCGCATCGCTGAACGGTAACATCGGATCCGTTTGAGCTTTTGAAAAAACAAAGCACACCTTTGTATTCGGTATTAAAAAGAGGTAAGATTTCGTTGGGAATATTTAG
>NW_017102742.1:0-477 GCF_001263275.1 Habropoda laboriosa
AGTACTGCAAAACGCGGGTTGTCGCGCGAAAACAGCAGTATTTCAGTTTACATTCGTTAAAACTCGATTAATGTGGCGAAACATGCAAAATAAAGAGAAAACAGTTGTTTGTAGTACAGCGACACGTGGGTTGTCTGGAGAAAACAGCAGTATTTCAGTGTATATTCGTTAAAACAGGATTTACGTGGCGAAACATGCAAAATGAAGAGAAAACAGTCGTTTGTAGTACTGAAAAACGCGGTTTGTCGCGAGAAAACAGCAGTATTTCAGTGTATATTCCTTAAAACACGATTTACGAGGCGAAACATACAAAATAAAGAGATAACATTCGTTTGCGGTACTGCAAAACGCGGTTTGTCGCGGGAATACACGTGGTTTGTCGCGAGTAAACAGCAGTATTTCAGTTCATATTCCTTAAAACACGATTAACGTGGCGAAACATGCAAAATAAAGAGGAGACAGTCATTTTGCAGTAGT
>NW_017102743.1:0-245 GCF_001263275.1 Habropoda laboriosa
CTCACACGGTTGCCGTGTTACTGTTAAACGATGCGAATATACACATATAACGTCGTGCTTGGAAATAGTATCTCTTCGCGACCTTCGCATATCATACTGGGACGATTCCCGTCCTCTATATGGCGCACGGTTCTGCTAGGCATTCTGGATGCCGGCGCCGATTTCCCGACATACGATGTGGCGGAAAATACAAATAATTAAATATTTCGTTGTTAGAAATGAATCCAACAAATAAAAGTTCCCAA
>NW_017102744.1:0-1215 GCF_001263275.1 Habropoda laboriosa
ATTCACGTCCTCTAAATGGCGCACGGTTCTGCTATGCATTCGGGACATTGGCGTCGAATTTTCGAACTACGATGGTGGGGGGAAATACAGATAACTAAATATTTCGACTTTATTTATAATTCCTTCAGATAAATGTATACAATAAATTTTACAATTCTTCGACCACGAATATAAAGGTGTGCTTGGATCTTCAATATATCACACGGGTGCCGTGTTGCCGTTAACCGAAGGGAATATACACATATAACGTAGGCTAGGCGATAGTATTTCTTCGCGACATTAACTTAACATACTGCGGCGTTACTCGAACTCTAAATGGAGTACGATTCTGCTATGCATTCTGGAGGACGGCGTCGAATATAAGGACTACGATGGTGCGGGAAAATACAGATAATTAAATATTTCTACGTTAAATATAATTCCTTCAGCTAAATGTATCCAATGAAATCTTACCTTTTTTTGGTACCGAATACAAAGGTGTAGTTTGTTTTTTCAATAGCTCAAAAATTTCACTCGTTGTACAGTGAAATGAAGCGAATTTGCACATATAAGGTTACGCTTGGAGATAGCATATCTTCGCGATTATCACGTAACGTACCGGTATGATACTCCTACTCTAATTGGAATACATTTCTGCTGTGCATTCTGGCCGCCAGCGTCGAATTTTCGAACCACGAAGTGGGGGAAAATACAGATAAATACATATTTCGACGTAAAAAGTAATTCCTAAAGCAAAATGTGACCAACGAAACCTTACCTTTTTTTGGTACCGAATACAAAAGTGTGGATTGTTTGTTCAATAGCTAAAACGGTTCCCGTGTTACTCTTGAACGAATCGAATATAAACATATAACATCACGCTAGAGATATTATTTCTTCGCGATTTTCACGTAACCTACTGCGGCGATGTTAGTACTCTAAATGGTGTTTGATTCTGCTATGCATTCTGGACTGCGGCGTCGAATTTTCGAAATACGATGGCCGGGGCAAATACAGATAGCTAAATATTTCGGCTTCAAAAATATTCCCTACAGATAAATGTTCCCAACGAACCCATACCTTTTTATGGTACCGAATACAAAGTTATGGTTTGTTTTTTCAATATCTCAAACGGTTCCCGTGTTACTGTTAAAAGAAGCGAATATACACATATAACGTCGCACATGGTTATAGTAGTTCTGCGCGACCTTCGCAAATCATACCGTGCCGATTCTC
>NW_017102744.1:3224-5933 GCF_001263275.1 Habropoda laboriosa
ATTAAATATTTCGACTTTAAAAATAATTCCTAAAACTCAATGTGACCCACAAAATCTTACCATTTTTTAATACCGAATACAAATGTGTGCTAGGTTCTTCAATATCTCACACGGTTGCCGTGTTACTGTTAAACGAAGCGAATATTCACATATAACGTCGGGCTTGGAGATGGTATTTCTTTGCGTCTTTCACGTAACGAACCTGTACGATACTCGTCCTCGAAAGGGAGTACGATTCTGCTATGCAATCAGGACATCGGCGCCGAATTCTCGAACTACGATGGTGGGGGCAAACACAGATAATTAAATATTTCGACTTTAAAAATATTCCCTCTAAATATTTGTTCCCAACGAAATCTTACCTTTTTTTGGTACCGAATAGAAAGTTGTGGTTTGTTTTCTCATTAGCTCAAACGATTCCCGTATAACCGTTAATAGAAGCGAATATAGACATATAACGTCGCGCATGGAGATATTATTTCTTCGCGATTTTCACGTAACGTTCCGGTACGATACTCGTACTCTAAATGGGGTACATTTCTGCTATGCATTCTGGACATCGTCGTCGAATTTACGAACTATTATGGTGGGTCAATTACAGATAATTAAATATTTCGACACTAAATATTATTCCTTCAGCTAAATATATCCAACGAAATCTTTCAATTTTCTGGCCTCGAATTTAAATGTGTGCTTGTTTTTTCAATATCTCACACGTATGCCGTGTTTCTGTTAAACGAAGCGAATATACACATGTAACGCCGCACATGGGTAGAGTAGTACTTCGCGACCTTCGCATATCATACTGGGACGATTCTCTGTCTCTAAATGGCGTACGGTGCTGCTATGCATTCTGGACGCCTGCGTCGAATATAAGAACTACGATGGTGGGGGAAAATACAGATAATTAAATATTTCGACGTCAAAATAATTCCTAAAACTAAATGTGACCAACGAAATCTTACCATTTTTTGATTCTGAATATAAAGCTGTTCTTGGTTCTTCAATATCTCATACGGTTGCCGTGTTCCTGTTAAACGAAGCGAATATACACCTATAACGTCGCACTTGGAGATAGTATTTCTTTGCGATTTTCACGTGACTTTCCGGTACGTTACTCGTACTCTAAATGGAGTACGATTCTGCTATGCATTCTGGACGTCAGCGCCAAATTTTCGAACTACGATGTGGGGGAAATACAGATTATTAAATATGCCGACTTTAAGATTAATTCCTTCATCTAAATTTTTCCAACGAAATCATACAATTTTTTGATCCCGCATTTAAAGGTGTGCTTGGTCCTTCAATATCTCACACGGTTCCCGTGTTAGTGTTAAACGAAGCGAATATACACACATAACGTTGCACATAGTTATAGTATTTCCTCGCGGCCTTCTCATATCATACTGGCACGATTCTCGTCCTCTAAAGGGTGTACGGTTCTGCTATGCATTCTGGACGCCAGCGTCGCATTTTCGAACTACGATGTGGGGGATAATACTGATAATTAAATTTTTCGGCTTTAAATATAATTCCTTCAGCTAAATGTATACAATATATCTTACAATTTATCGACCCCGAATATAAAGGTGCGCTTGGTCCTTCAATATCTCACACGGTTCCCGTGTTAGTGTTAAACGAAGCGAAAATACAAATATAACGTCGGCTATGTGATAATAGTTCTTCGCGACTTTCTGGTAACGTACCGGTACGATACTCGTACTCTAAAGGGAGTACGATTCAGGTGTGCATTCTGGACGTCGGCGTCGAATTTTCGTACTACGGTGTGGGGGAAGATACTGATAATTGAATATTTCGACGTTAATAATAAATCCAAAACTAGATGTGACCAACCAAATCTTACTTTTTTTTGGTACCGAATTCAAAGTTGTGGTTTGTTTTTTCAATAGCTCAAACGGTTCCCGTGTTACCACTAAACCAAGCGAATATACACATTTAACGTCGCGCATGGAGATAGTATTTCATCGAGATTTTCACGTAACGTACCGGTGCGATACTCGTACTCCAAATAGAGTATGAATCTGCTATGCATTCTAGACATCGGCGTCGAATTCTCTCGCTACGATGGTGGGGCAAATACAGATAACTAAATATTTCGACTTATAAAATAATTCCTGGAACTAAATGTGACCAACGACGTGTTACCATTTTTTAATACCGAAAACAAATGTGTGCAAGGTTCTTCAATATCGCACACGGTTGCCGTGTTACTGTTAAACCAAGCGAATATACACCTATAACGTCGCGAATGGAGATAGTATTTCTCCGCGATATTTACTTAACGTACCGGTACGATACTCGTACTCCAAATAGACTATGATTCTGCGATGCATTCTTGACATCGGCGCCGAATTTTCGAACTACGATGAGGGGGAATATACATATAATAAAATATTTCGAATTTGAATATAATTCCTTCAGCTTAATGTATCCAACGGAATCTTTCAATTTTTTGATCCCGAATATAAAGGTGTGCTTGGTTCTTCAATATTTCACACGGTTACCGTGTTACCGTTAAACGATGGGAATATACACCTATAGTGTCCGCTAGACGATAGCAGTTCTTCGATACTTTCACATATCATACTGCGGCGATATTCGTTCTATAATTGTGTTTGATTCTGCTATGCATTCTGGACGTGGCGTCGAACTTTCGAACTAAGATGTGGGGGAAAATACAGATAATTA
>NW_017102744.1:5984-6348 GCF_001263275.1 Habropoda laboriosa
CGCACATGGTTATAGTAGTTCTTCGCGACCTTCGCTAATCATACAGGTACGATTCACGGCCTCTTCCTGCGTTACTGTTAAACGAAGCGAATATACACATATAACGTCGCGGTTGGAGATAGTATTCATCCGCGATTTTCACGTAACGTACCGGTACGATACTCGTTCTCAAGATAGAGAATTATTCTGCTATTCATTCTACGATGGTGGGGGCAAATACAGATAAGTATATATTTGGGTTTTAAAAATAATTACTAAAACTAAATGTGACCAACGAAATATTACCATAGCTTGATACCGTATACAAAGGTGTGCTTTGTTTTTTCAATAGCTCCAACGTTGCCCTGTTACTGTTAAACGAAGC
>NW_017102745.1:0-1039 GCF_001263275.1 Habropoda laboriosa
ATCAGTTTTAATAGTATTCATTAAAATTACGTGTTTTGAATTAATGGAAGAAAGATAAAAGTATTTTGTGAAGCACAAGTAACGGAGAATATTGTTTTCAATTTTCTTATGGATACTTTCAGTAGTCAAATATACGCTACCGCTCGTTATATTATTTGCCCACCCATTTATTTACAATGTTTTTTTATTTTTTTGTTTTTTATCATGTTTGCGAATAAAGAACAAAAATATAGGTGATCCAATATATTGTTCCAAAAAAATATTTATAAACAGTACTTCATAATTTAATATTTACAAATAAATATATGTTGTTGTATATTATATATTACTATTATTAGTAGCGATTAGAAGCGATTAACAGTTTGTAAGAATCCGAGTCATTAGAAGCCATTAACAATTTGTAGGAATCCGAGTCATTAGAAGCAATTAATGGTTAGGAATTCCTCGATCGTCAATACGTGTTTTTGCGAAGGTGAGCATCAGCTAATCCTAAATAGACGAATATTCTGGAAAGTGAGAGTCGAGTGTGTGTGTGTGTGGCCTATAAGTAAGCGAGGTAGGCCGCGGCAGCGAGCCTTAGAGTCTTAGAGTTTCAGAGTTTTATAGTGATAGAGTTCCAGAGTTGTAAAAGCGTGGAGACATTAAAGAGTGTATCGTTTAGAATAATATCTTTAATAAAGTTCTAAAATAAAATAAGTTTTCCCTTCAGTCACAACTTATCATAACATTTCCTACATTAAGGCAATGGTACCAGTAGTTGACCAATTTTTAGGAAAAGTGATTCTCTTTTGAAAAAAATGCAACTGACGTGCCAAGACATCTATCGATTAAATTTCAAAACAATTACATGTGAAATGAAGTATGCGTAGTAACAACGGACGTCTAAATTCATTAAGGTAAGTAATGTGCCTCCATATTGCTATTTCCTTAACGTTTCTGTTAAGAACAGCTGTACGGTTCAGGTAAACAAATCCACACGTTGCGAACTCTTCGTGACTGAATTATTTACTTATTAAATTCTCACAGCGTTTTCTAAGTG
>NW_017102746.1:0-1062 GCF_001263275.1 Habropoda laboriosa
TCGACGTTAAAAATAATTCCTAAAACTAAATGTGACCAACGAAATCTTATCTTTTTTTGGTACGGAATACAAATTTGTGGTTTGTTTCTTCAATATCTTACACGCTTGCCGTGATGCTGCTAAACGAAGCGAATATACTAGTATAACGTCGACTAGGCGATAGTAGTTCTTCGCGACTTTCACATTACACACTGCGGCAACTCTCGTACTCTAAATGGCGTACGATTCTCCTATGTATTCTGGACGACGACGTCGTATTTTAGAACTAAGGTGGTGGGGCAAATACAGATAACTAAATATTGCGACTTTAAAAATGTTCCCTAGAAATAAATGTTCCCAACGAAATCTTACCATTTTTTAATACCGAATACAAGTGTGTTTTTTCAATATCTCATACGGTTCCCGTGTTACTGTTAAACGAATCGAATATACACATATAACCTCGCGCTTGGAGATAGTAGTTATTCGCGCTTTTCACATAACATGCTTGGGCGATACTCGTACTCGAAAAGGCGAACGATTCTGCTATGCATTCTGGACGTCTGCGTCGATTTTTCGAGATACGATGTTGGGGGAAAATACGCATAAGTAAATCCTGCGACGTTAAAAATAATTCCTAAATCTAAATGTGACCAACGAAATCTTACCTTTTTTTGGTACCGAATACGAAGGAGGAGTTTGTCATTTCAATAGCTCACACGGTTGCCGTGTTTCTGTTAAACGAAGCGAATATTCAACTATAACGTCGGCGAGGCGATAGTAGTGCTTCGCGACTTTCACGTAACGTTCCGGGACGATACTCGTACTCCAAATAGTATATGATTCTGCTATGCATTCTGGACATCGGCGTCGAATTTTCGTACTACTTTGGTGGGGGCAAATACATATAACTTAATATTTCGACTATAAAAATATTCCCTACAAATATTTGTTCCCAACGAAATCTTACAGTTTTGTGTTACCGAATACATAGTTGTGGTTTGTTTTTCCAATAGCTCCAACGGTTCCCGTGTTACTGTTAAACGAAGTGAATACACACATAAAACGTCGCTCATGGAGATA
>NW_017102747.1:0-295 GCF_001263275.1 Habropoda laboriosa
GCGACGTTATAGGTTTATATTCTCTTTGTTTATCGGTAACACGGGAACCGATTGAGCTATTGAAAGAGCAATCCACACCTTCGTATACGGTAACAAAAAAAGGTAGGATTTCGTTGGGAACATTTATCTGTAGGGAATATTTTTAAAGTCGAAATATATATTTATCTGTATTTGCCCCTACCATCGTAGTGAAAAAATTCAACGCCGATGTCCAGAATGCACAGCAGAAATATACTCCAATTAGAGGACGAGAATCGTCCCAGAATGATATACGAAGGTCGCGAAGAACTGCTAG
>NW_017102748.1:0-338 GCF_001263275.1 Habropoda laboriosa
GAATACAAAGGTGTGGTCTGTTTTTTCAATACATCAAAAGGTCCCGTATTACTGTTACACAAAGCGAATATGCACCTATAACGTCGCACTTGGAGATAGTATTTCTTCGCGATTTTCACATAACGTACTGCGGCGATATTCGTTCTCTAAATGGGGTTTGATTCTGCTATGCATTCTAGACACCGGGGTCGATTTTTCGAACTACGATGTGAGAGAAAATACAGATTATTAAATATTTCGACGTAAAAGTAATGGCTAAAACTAAATGTGACCAGAGAAATCGTACCTTTTTTTGGTACCGAATACAAATTTGTGGTTTGTTTAATCATTACCTCAAA
>NW_017102749.1:0-758 GCF_001263275.1 Habropoda laboriosa
GCGATAGTAGTTCTTCGCGACATTAAGATAACATAATGCGGCGATATTCGTACTCTAATGGTGGTTGATTCTGCTATGCATTCTGGACGTGGCGTGGAATTTTCGAACTACGATAGTAGGGGAAATTACAGATAATTATTTATTTCGACGTTATTATTAATTCCTAAAACTAAATGTGACAAATAAATCTTACCATTTTCTGATGCCAGGTGTGGTTTTTTTTCAACAGCTCAACCGGATCCCGTGTAACTGTTAAACGAAGCGAATATACACATATAACGTCGCACATGGTTATAGTATTTCTTCGCGAACTTCGCATATGCTACTGGGACGATTCTCGTCCTCTAAATGGCGTACGATTCTACTATGCAATCTGGAAGACGGCGTCGAATTTTAAAACTAGGATGGTGGGGGCAAATACAGATAACTAAATATTTTGACTTTAATAATAATTCCTTAAACGAAATGTGACCAACGAAATCTTACCATTTTTTCATACCGAATACAAATGTGTGGTTTGTTATTCAAAGCTATAACGGTTCCGTTCATACTGTTAAACGAAGCGAATATACACATATAACGTCGTCTAGGCGATTGTAGTTCTTCGCGTCGTTCACATAACATACTGCTGCGATATTCGTACTCTAATGGTGTTTGATTCTACTATGCATTCTGGACGCCGGAGTCGAATTTTTGAACTACGATGTGGGGGAAAACACAAATAATTAAATATTTCGTCGTTAGACATAATTCCAACA
>NW_017102750.1:0-253 GCF_001263275.1 Habropoda laboriosa
CTCTTTATTTTGCATATTCCGCCACGAAAAACGGGTTTTAACGAATATAAACTGAAATACTGCGGTTTCCTTGCGACAAACCACGTTTCGCAGGACTGCAAAACGACTGCTTCCTCTTTATTTTGCTAGTTTCGCCACGTAAATCGTGTTTTAATGAATATAAACTGTAATACTGCTGTTTTCTCGATAGAAAGACGTTTTGCAGTACAGCAAAATGAATGTCTTCTCTTTACTTTGCATGTTCCTCCACGTA
>NW_017102751.1:0-954 GCF_001263275.1 Habropoda laboriosa
TATTTTTTTCAGAACTACCATGCACCAAAGTTTCATCAAAATCGGAGAATATCACTTGAGGATACACCCTCGTAATTTTGAGGACAATTTTCACCCCTTCACTGTGGGCCATTGTCAATATAAAAAAACACGCGTCGAATATTTTTTTGAGGACTACAAGACACCAAAGTTTCATCAAAATCGGTGATTATCACTTGAGGATGTTCCCTTGTAAGTATGGATTATAATCAATATTTCGAGTACTCGAATAGTAAGAGCTCCAAATTTTATCCAGCTCTACTCGCGAAAAAATCAATACACGTTTCTCCCATATTTTCGTATGCAATATTTCACGAAAAAGAAGAACGACATTTATTATTCGTTAATTATGAAGAAACCCGACAAGTGACGGAATACCGCGTCGGCCGCGAGGCTTGAATATTTCCAAGGGAGGGTTGCATGGAAGTGGTTGGTAAAAAAAATGCCACCGAAAGGCGGACAGACGACGGGACGTTATTTCCCATGAAGCCAGCGAAGCGCGGACGGGGAACTGATCGCGCGTGCAAAGTTTAAATTTCGTGAATTCGATAGCTCGATCGGGTATCGGGAACGCGTGCATCGTCGGTCACGTGGACCATATGGTTCACGTGCCCCCAGCATGGAAATAATAGGTCACGATTACACAAAGAAGACCCTGTCTTACGACGAACGGTTCGCTCTTGTTGATTCGACTTTTACCAGAAGGAGAAAAAAAAAAAAGAAGAAAGAAAACAGAAATTCTCATTTCCTGGAAGCATTCTGTCGTTCACCGTGTTCACCTTGATCACCGAAGTATCTTCGAATGACGTGTTCACACGGCCACAAACAACACGTAAGCCATTCGGATAACAACGATCGCGATAACGATTGCCTCGATATTTGGAAATATACATTTTACGAACACTTCACGATGACGAAACTCCAACGATCGGAAAA
>NW_017102752.1:0-228 GCF_001263275.1 Habropoda laboriosa
TACGCGAAGGTCGCGAAGAACTATTACAACCATGTGCGTCGTAATGTATGTATATATGCTTCGTTTAACAGTGACACGGGATCCGCTTGAGCTATTGAAAAAGAAACCACACCTTCGTATTCGGTACCAAAAAAAAGATAAGATTTCGTTGGAAACAAACATTTGGAGGGAATATTTTTAAAGTCGAATTATTTAATTATCTGTATTTTCCCCCACATCGTAGTTCGA
>NW_017102753.1:0-717 GCF_001263275.1 Habropoda laboriosa
CGAAACATGCAAGATAAAGAGAAAACAGTCGTTTGTAGTACTGCAAAACGCGGATTGTCGCGCAAAAACAGAAGTATTTCAGTTTATATTCGTTAGATCACGTTTTACGTGGCGAAACATGCAAAATAAAGAGAAAACAGTCGTTTGCAGTACTGCAAACGACTGTTTTCTCTTTATCTTTCATGTTTCGCCACATAAAACGTGTTCTAAAGAATATAAACTGTAATACTGCAGTTTTCTCGCTACAAAGACGTTTTGCAGTACTGCAAAACGTCTTTGTAGCGAGAAAACTGCAGTATTACAGTTTATATTCTTTAGAACACGTTTTATGTGGCGAAACATGAAAGATAAAGAGAAAACAGTCACTTTGCAGTACTGCAAAACGTCTTTGTGGCGGGAAAACAGCAGTAATACAGTATATATTGGTTAGAACACGTTTTATGTGGCGAAACATGAAAGATAAAGAGAAAACAGTCGTTTGCAGTACTGCAAAACGTGTTTTGCCGCGAGAAAGCAGCAGTATTTCAGTTTATATTCGTTAAAACACGATTAACGTCCCGAAACATGCGATACAAAAAGAAAACAGTCGATTGCAGTACAGCAAAATGTGGTTTGTCGCGGGAAAACAGCAGTATTACAGTTTACATTCGTTAGAACACGTTTTACGTGGCGAAACATACAAAATAAAGAGAAAACATTCGTTTGCAGTACTGCAAA
>NW_017102753.1:743-1045 GCF_001263275.1 Habropoda laboriosa
GAAAACTGCAGTATTTCAGTTTATATTCGTTAAATCACGATTAACGTGGCGAAACATGCAAAATAAAGAGAAAACTGTCATTTTGCAGTACTGCAAAACATGATTTGTCGCGGGAAAACAGCATTAGTACAGTTTATATTCGTTAAAACACGTTTTACGTGGCGGAATATGCAAAATAAAAAGGAGACAGTCATTTGGCAGTACTGCAAAACGCGGATAGTCGCGTGAAAACAGCAGTATTTCAGTTTATACTCGTTAAAACACGATTAACGTGGTGAAACATGCAAAATAAAAAGAAAACA
>NW_017102753.1:1135-1867 GCF_001263275.1 Habropoda laboriosa
CGAAACATGCAAAATAATGAGAAAACAGTCGTTTGTAGTACTGGAAAACGCGGGTTGTCGCGCGAAAACAGCAGTAATACAGTTTATATTTGTTAAAACACGTTTTACGTGTCGGAATATGCAAAATAAAGAGGAGACTGTCATTTTGCAGTACTGCAAAACGTCTTTGTAGCGAGAAAACTGCAGTATTACAGTTTATATTCGTTAGAACATGTTTAATGTGGCGAAGCACGCAAAATAAAGAGAAAACAGTCGTCTGCAGAACTGCAAAACGTGGTTTGTCTCGGGAAGACAGCAGTATTACAGTTTATATTCGTTAGAACATGTTTAATGTGGCGAAGCACGCAAAATAAAGAGAAAACAGTCGTCTGCAGAACTGCAAAACGTGGTTTGTCTCGGGAAGACAGCAGTATTACAGTTTATATTCGTTAGAACACGTTTTACGTGGCGAAACATGCAAAATAAAGAGGAGACAGTCGATTGCAGTACAGCAAAACGTGGTATGTCGCGGGCAAACAGCAGTATTACAGTTTATATTCGTTAGAACACGTTTTATGTGGCGATACATGCAAAATAAAAAGAAAAAAGTCGATTGAAGTACTGCAAAGCGTCTTTGTAGCGAGAAAGCAGCAGTACTACTGTTTATATTCGTTAAAACACGATTAACGACGCGAAACATGCGATATGAAAAGGAAACAGTCGATTGCAGTACAGCAAAATGTGGTTTGTCGC
>NW_017102754.1:0-219 GCF_001263275.1 Habropoda laboriosa
AAAAATAATTCCTAAAACTAAATCTGACCAACGAAATCTTACCTTTTTTTGGTACCGAATACAAAGTTTGGGTTTGGTATTTCAATATCTCACACGACTGCCGTGTTACTGTTAAATGAAGCGACTATACACCTATAACGTCGCCTAGGCGATAGTAGTTCTTCGCGACATTAACATAACATACTGTGGCGTTATTCGTACTCTAATGGTGTTTGATTC
>NW_017102755.1:0-242 GCF_001263275.1 Habropoda laboriosa
CGTGAAAATCGCGAAGAAATGCAATACCATCCGCGACGTTATATGTGTATATTCGCTTCGTTTTACAGTTATACTGGAACCGTTTGAACTATTGAAAAAACAAACCACACCTTTGTATTCGGTATCAAAAAATGGTAAGATTTCATTGGTCACCTTTAGTTTCAGGAATTATTTTTAACGTCGAAATATATAATTATCTGTGTTTTCCCCCACCATCGTAGTTCGAAAATTCGACGCTACGT
>NW_017102756.1:0-252 GCF_001263275.1 Habropoda laboriosa
ACTGCAAACGAATGTTTTCTCTTTATTTTGTTTGTTTCGCGACGTAAATCGTGTTTTAAGGAAGATAAACTTAAATACTGCTGTTTTCGTGCGACAACCTGCTTTTTGCAGTACTACAAACGACTGTTTTCTCTTTATTGTGCATGTTTCGCCACATAAATCGAGTTTTAGCGAATATAAACTGAAATCCTGCTGTTTTCTCGCGACAAAACGCGTTTTGCAGTTCTGCAAACGAATGTTTTCTCTTTATTT
>NW_017102757.1:0-616 GCF_001263275.1 Habropoda laboriosa
AGTATCTCACACGGTTGCCGTGTTACTGTTAAACGAAGGGAATATACACCTATAACCTCGGGTGGGCGATATTAGTTACTCGCGACTTTCACAGAACATACTGCGGCGGTATTCGTGCTGTAATGGTGCTTGGTTCTGCTATGCATTCTGGACTCCGGCGTCTAATTTTCGAACTACGATGGTGGGGCAAATACAGATAATTAAATATTTCGACATTAAATATAATTCCTTCAGCTAAATGTTCCCGACGAAACCTTACCTTTTTTTGGTACGGAATACAAATTTGGGGTTTGTTTTTCCAATAGCTCAAACAGTTCCCATGTTACTGTTAAACGAAGCGAATATACAAATATAACGTCGCGCTTGAATATAGTATTTCTTCGCGAATAACACGTTACGTACCGTTATTTCAATAGCTCACACGGCTACCTTGTTACTGTTAAACGAAGCGAATATACACATATAACGTCGCACATGGTTAAAGTATTACTTCGCGACCTTCGCATATCATACTGGGACGATTCTCGTCCTCTAATTGGAGAACATTTCTTAGGTGCATTCTGGACAATGGCGTCGAATTTTCTCTCTACGATGGTAGGGGCAAATACAGATAACT
>NW_017102758.1:0-503 GCF_001263275.1 Habropoda laboriosa
ATAGTATTTCTTCGCGATTTTCCCGTAATGTACCGGTACGATTCTCGTACTCTAAATGGAGTATGATTCTGTTATGCATTCAGGACTTCGGCGCCGCATTTTCGAACTACGATGGTGGGGGAATTTACAGATAATTAAATACATCGACGTTAATAAAAATTCCTAGAACTAAATGTAACCAACGAAATCTTTCCATTTTTTAATAACGAATACAAAGATGTGGTTTGTTTTTTCATTACCTCAAACGGTTCCCGTGTACCAGTTAAACGAAGCGAATAAACACATATAACGTCGCGCTTGGAGATAGTATTTCTTTGCGATTTTCACGTAACGTACCGGTACGATACTCTTACTCTAAATGGAGTACGATTCTGCTATGCATTCTGGACTTCGGCGTCGAATTTCCGAACTACGATGTTGGGGCAAATACAGATAATTATATATTTCGGCGTTAAAAATAATTGTTTCAGCTAAATGTATACAACGACATCTTATAATTATTT
>NW_017102759.1:0-513 GCF_001263275.1 Habropoda laboriosa
GGTGTGGAATGTTTTTTCAATAGCTCAAACGGTCGCCGTGTTGCTGCTAAACGAAGCGAATATGCACATATAACGTCGCACACGGTTATAGGAGTTCTTCGCGACCTTCCCATATCATACTGTGACAATTCTCGTCTTCCAAATGGCGTACGGTTCTGCTATGCATTCTGGACACCGGCGTCGAATTCTCTCTGTACGATAGTAGTGGCAAATACAGATGACTAAATATTACGACTTTAAATATATTCCCTACAAATAATTGTTCCCAAAGAAATCTTGCCTTCTTTTGGTTCCGAATACGAAGGGGTCGATTGCTTCTTCAATAGCTCAAACGGTTTCCGTATTACTGCTAAACGAAGCGAATATACACTTATAACGTCGCACATGGTTACAGTATTTCCTCGCGACATTCGCTTATCACAAATTCACGTCCTCTAAATGGTGAACGGCTCTGCTATGCATTCTGAACGCCGGCGTCGAATTTTCGAACTACGATGTGTGGGAAAATACAAA
>NW_017102760.1:0-635 GCF_001263275.1 Habropoda laboriosa
TAAAGTCGAAATATTTAATAATCTGTATTTTCCCCCACCATCGTAGTTCTAAAATTCGACGCCGTCGTCCAGAATACATAGCAGAATCGCAAGCCATTTAGAGTACGATATTTGCCGCTGTATGTTATGTGAAATTCGCGAAGAACTACTATCGCCTAGCCGACGCTATAGGTGTATATTCCCTTCGTTTAACAGTAACACGGCAACAATGTGAGATATTGAAATATCAAACCCAAACTTTGTATTCGGTATCAAAAAATGGTAAGATTTCGTTGGTCACATTTAGTTTTAGTTTTAGGATTTATTATTAACGTCGTAATATTTAATTATCTGTATTTTCGCCCACACCATAGTTCGAAAATTCGGCGCCGATGTCCAGAATGCATAGCAGAATCGTACTCCATTTAGAGTACGAGTATCGTACCGGTGCGTTTCGTGAAAATCGCCAAGAAATACTATCTCCAAACGAGACGTTATATGTGTATATTCGCTGTTTTTAACAGTAACACGGGAACCGTTTGAGCTATTGAAAAAACAAACCACAACTTTGTGTTCAGTACCAAAAAAAGGTCAGATTTCGTTGGGTACATTTAGATTTAGGAATTATTTTTAACGTCGAAATATTTAATTATATG
>NW_017102761.1:0-2076 GCF_001263275.1 Habropoda laboriosa
ACGAAGCGAATATACACCTATAACGTCGGCTAGGCGGTAGTAGTTCTTCGCTACTTTCACATTACATACAGCGGCTATATTCATACTCTAAATGGCTTACGATTCTGCTATGCATTCTGGACGTCGGCGTCGAATTTTTGAACTACGATGGTGTGGGATAATACAGATAATTAAATATTTCGTCGTTCCAAATAATTCCAACAAATAAATGTTCCCAACGAAATACCATGTTTTGGTACCGAATACAAAGGAGTGTTTTGATATACAAAGTTCAAAAGGTTCTGGTGTTACTGATAAACGAAGCAAATATACACATATGATTTCGCACCTTGTTATGGTAATTCTTCGCGACCTTCGCATATCATACTGGGACGATTCTCGTCCTCTAAAAGTCGAACGGTTCTGCTATGCATTCTGGACGATGGCGTCGAATATAAGAACTACGATGGTCGTGACAAATACAGATAATTAAATATTTCGACATTAAATATAGTTCCTAAAACTAAATGTACCCAACGAAATCTAACAATTTTTTGGTACCGAATGCAAGGTGTGGTCTGTTTTTTCAATAGATCAAAAGGTCTCGTGTTACTGTTACACGAAACGAATTTACACCTATAACGTCGCGCTTGGAGATAGTATTCCTTCGCGATTTTCACGTAACGTGCAGGGACGATACTCGTACTCTAAATGGAGTATGATTCTGTTATGCATTCTGGAGTTCGGCGCCAAATTTTCGAACTACGATGTGAGAGAAAATGCAGATAATTAAATCTTTCTTCGTTTAAAATAATTCCTGAAACAAAATGTGACCTACGAAATCTCACCATTTTTTGATACAGTATAAAAAGGTGTGTTTATTAATCAAGGCTGAAACGGTTTCGGCCATACTGTTAAACGATGCGAATATACACATACAATGTCGCACATGGGTATAGTAGTACTTCGCTACCTTCTCATGTCATACTGTGACAATTCTCGTCCTCCAAATGGCGTACGGTTCTGCGATGCATTCTGGATACCGGCGTCAGATTTTCGAACTACGATGTGGGGGAAAATACAGATAATTAAATCCTTCCACGTTAAAAATAAATCATAAAACTAAGTGTGACCAACCAAATCTTACCTTTTTTTTTGGTACCGATTACAAGGTTGTGGTTTGAATTCTTAATAGCTTATACGGTTCCCGTGTTACCATTATACGAAGCAAATATACATATTTAACGTCGCGCATGGTTATAGTAGTTCTTAGCGACCTTCGTATATCATACTGGGACGATAAACCATCTCTAAATGGCGTACGGTTCTTCGATGCATTCTGGACGCTGGCGTCGAATTTCCGAACTACGATGTGGGGGAAAACACAAATAATAATATATTTCGCCGTTAGAAATAATACCAACAGATAAATGTTTCCTACGAAATCTTACCTTTTTTTGGTACCGAAAGCAAAGGTGTGTCCTGTTTTTTCAATAGATCTAAAGGTCCCGTGTTACTGTTACACAAAACGAATATACACCTATAACGTCGCGCTTGGAGATAGTATTCCTTCGCGATTTTCACGTAACGTACCGGAACGATACTCGTACTCTAAATGGAGTTTGATTCTGTTATGCATTCTGGACTCCGGCGTCGAATTATCGATCTACGATGTGGGGGAAAATACAAGTAATTAAATATTTCGTCATTAGAAATAATACCAATAAATAGAAGTTCACAATGAAATCTTACCTTCTTTGGTACCAAATACAAAAGTCTGGTTTGTTTCTTCATTAGCTCAAACGGTTCCCGTGTTACTGTTAAACGAATATACACTTATAACCTCGCACATAATTATAGTATTACTTCTGAACTTCGCATATCATACTGGGACGATTCACGTCCTCTAAATGGCGCACGGTTATGCTAGGCATTCGGTACGCCGGCGTCGAATTTTCGACCTATGATGTGGTGGAAAATACAAATACTAAAATATTTCATCTTTAGAAATAATTCCAACAAATAAATGTTCCCAACGAAATCTTAGCTTTTTTTGGTACCGAATACAAAGGTGTGGTCTGTTTTTTCAATAGATCA
>NW_017102761.1:5427-6651 GCF_001263275.1 Habropoda laboriosa
CCATTCTGACTCCGGCGTCCAATTTTAGAACTACCATGTGGGGGAAAATACAGATAATTAAATATTTCGAATTTAAATATAATTCCTTCAGCTAAATGTATGCATCGAAATCTTACAATTTTTTGATCCGGAATATAAATGTGTGCTTGGTTCTTCAATATCGCACACGGGTGCCGTGTTACTGTTAAACGAAGCGAATAAACACCAATAACGTCGGTTAGGCGATAGTAGTTCTTCGCGACTTTCACATAACATACTACGGCGATATTCGTACTCTACTTGGTGTTTGATTCGGCTATGCATTCTGGATGCCGACGTCGACTTTTCTATCTACGATGTGGGGGAAAATACAAATAATTATATATTTCGACTTTAAAAATAATACCAACGGCTAAATGTGTGCAATAAATCTTACAATTTTTCGACCCCGAATATAGAGGTGTGCTTGGTTATTCAAAGCTCAAACGGTTCCCGAGTTACTGTGAAACGAGTTAAACGAAGCGAATATACACATATAACGTCCCACATGGTTATAGTAGTTATTCGCGACCTTCGCTAATCATACTGGGACGATGCTCGTCCTCTAAATGGCGTACGGATCTACTATGCATTCTGGACGCCGGCGTCGAATTCTCGAACTACGAGGTGGTGGAAAATACAGATAAATAAATATTCCGACGTTAAAAGTAATTCCTAAAACTAAATGTGATAAACGAAACCTTACCTTTCTTCGGTACCGCATACAAAGTTGTGGTTTTTCTTTTCAATAGCTCAAACGGTTCCCGTGTTACTGTTAAGCGAAGCGAATATACACATATAACGTCTAGCTTGGAGATAGTATATCTTTGCGATATGCACCTAACGTAACGGTACGATACTCGTACTCGAAATGGAGTACGATTCTGCTATGCATTCTGACTACGGCATCCAATTTTCGACCTACGATGGTGGGGGCAAGTACAGATAACTAAATATTTCGACTTTAAAAATAATTGCTACCAATAAATATTCCCAACGAAATCTTACCTCTGTTTGAAACCGAATACAAAGGTTTGCTTGGTTCTTCAATATCTCACACGGTTGCCGTGTTACTGTTAAACGAATGGAATATACACCCATTACGTCGGCTAGGCGATAGTAGTTCTCCGCGAATTTCACATAACATACTGCGGCGATATTCGTACTCTAAATGGGGTTTGCTTCTGCTATGCATTCTGGACGTGG
>NW_017102761.1:8774-10348 GCF_001263275.1 Habropoda laboriosa
CTCAAACGGTTCCCGTGTTACTGTTAAACAAAGCGAATATAAACATATAACGTCGCACTTGGAAATAGTATTTCTTCGCGATTTTCACGTAACGTACCATACGATACTCGTACTCTAAATGGAGTATAATTCTGCTATGCATTCTGGACTTCGGCGCCGAATTTTCGAACTACGGTGTGGGGGAAAATACAGAAAATTAAATATTTCGTCGTTAGAAATAATTCCATCTAATAAATGTTCCCAATGAAATATTACCTTTTTTTGTTACCGAATACAAAGGTGTGGTTTGTTTTTTCAATAGCTCAAACGGTTCCCGTGTTACGGTTAAACGATGCTAATATACACCTATTACGTCGGCTAGGCGATAGTAGTCTTTCGCGACAGTAACATAACACACTGCGGCGATACTCGTACTCCAAATGATATAGGATTCTGCTATGCATTCTGGACTCCGGCGCCGAATTTTCGAACTACGATGTTGGGGGAAAATACAGATAATAAATTATTCCGACATTCCAAATAATTCCTGCAACTGAAGGTTCCCAACGAAATCTTAACATGTTTTGGTACAGAATATATAGGTGTGCTTTGTTATTCAAAGGTCAAACGGTTGCCGTGTCACTGTTAAACTAAGCGAATATACATCTTTAACGTCGGCTAGGCTATAGTAGTCCTACGCGACTTTAATATAACCGACTGCGGCGATATTCGTACTCTTTAATGGGGTCTGAGTCTGCTATGCATTCTGGACACCAGGGTCGAATTTTCGAACTACGATGTGGGGGAAAATACAAATAATTAAATATTTCGTGGTAAAAATAATTGCTAAAAGTATATGTGACCAAAGAAATCTTACCTTTTTTTGGTTCCGAAGACAAAGTTTGGGTTTGTTATTACATTAGGTCACACGGTTGGTGTGTTACTTTTAAACAAAGCGATTATACACATGTAAAGCCGCACATGTTTATAGTAGTTATTCGCGACCTTCCCGAATCATACTGGGACGATTCTCGTCCTCCAAATGGCGTACGGTTCTGCTAATCATTCTGGACATTGGCGTCGAATATTCGAACTACGATGTGGGGGAAAATACAGATAATTAAATATTTCGACATTAAATATAATTCCTTCAGCTAAATGTATCCAACGAAATATTTCAATTTTTTGATGACGCATATAAAGGTATGCTTGGTTCTTCAATATCTCACACGGTTGCCATGTTACTGTTAAACGAAGCGAATATACAAATATAACGTGGCTAGGTGATAGTAGTTCTTCGCGATTTTCACGTAACGTACCATACGATACTCGTACTTTAAATGGCGTACGATTCTGCTATGCATTCTGGACGACGGCTTCGAATATAAGAACAACGATGGTGTGGGCAAATACAATTAATGAAATATTTCAGTTTAAAAATTATTCCTTCAGCTAAATGTATCCAACGAAATCTTACCTTTTTTGGATTCCGAATACAAAGGTGTGCTTTGATATTCAAAGCTCAAAGGGTTCCCGCGTTACTGTTAAACGTGGGGAATATACACATATAACGGCACGCTTAGTGATATTATTTC
>NW_017102762.1:0-275 GCF_001263275.1 Habropoda laboriosa
TTATATTTAATGTCGAAATATTTAATTATCTGTATATGCTCCCACCATCTTAGTTCGAAAATTAGGCGCCATTGTCCAGAATGCATTGCAGAATCGTACTCCATTTCGAGTACGAGTATCGTACCGGTACGGTGCGTGAAAGTCGCGAAGAAATACTATCTCCACTCGCGACGTTATATGTGTGTTTTCGCTTCGTTTAACAGTTACACAGTAACAGTTTGAGCTATTGAAAAAACAAACCACACCTTTGTATTCGGTAACAAAAAAAGGTAAGA
>NW_017102763.1:0-336 GCF_001263275.1 Habropoda laboriosa
TTGGTGGGGGAAAATATAGATAATTAAATATTTCGACTTTAAATATATTCCCTCTAAATATTTGTTCCCAACAAAATCTTACCTTTTTTTCGTACCGAATACGAAGGTGTGTTTTTCTTTCTATATCTCACACGGTTGCCCTGTTACCGTTAAACGAAGGGAATATACACATAAAACGTCTCACTTGGAGATAGTATTTCTTCGCGATTTTCACGTAACGTATCGGTACGATACTCGTACTCGAAATGTAGTATGATTCTGCTATGCATTCTGGAATCCGCCGTCGAATTTTCGAACTACGATGTGGCAGGAAAATACAGATAATTATATATTTCT
>NW_017102763.1:4464-5249 GCF_001263275.1 Habropoda laboriosa
AAAACTAAGTGTGACCAAAGAAATCTTACCATTTTGTGATACCGAATACAAAGGTGTGCTGGGTTCTTCAATATCTCACACGGTTGCCGTGTTACTGTTATGCGAAGCGAATATACACCTTTATCGTCGGATAGGCGATAGTAGTTCGTCGCGACATTAATATAACTTAATGCGGCGATATTCGTACGCTAATGGTGTTTGATTACGCTATACATTCTGGACAAGGCGCCGAATTTTCGAACTACGATTTGTGGGAAAATACAGATTATTAAATATATCGACTTTAAATATAATTCCTTCAGCTAAATGTATCCAACGAAATTTTACAATTTTTTGATCCCGAATTTATAGGTGTGCTTTGTTCTTCAATATCTCACCGGTTCCCGTGTTACTGTTAAACGAAGCGAATATACACATATAACGTCACGCTTGGAGATAGTAATTCTTGGCGACTTTCATGTAACGTACCTGTACTATGCACGTACTCTAAAGGGAGTACGATTCTGCTGTGCATTCAGGACGTCGGCGTCGAATTTTCGAACTACGAGGCTGGGGCAAAATACAGATAATTAATTATTTCGACGTTAATAATAATTCCTAAAACTAAATGCGACCAACCAAATCTTACCATTTTTTGGTACCGAATACAAAGGTGTGGTTTGTTTTTTAAGTAGCTCAAACGGTTCCCGTGTTACTGTTAAAAAAAGCGAATATACACATTTAACGTCGCTCATGGAGATAGTATTTCTTCGCGATTTTCACGTAACGTACCGGTACGATCCTCG
>NW_017102764.1:0-1840 GCF_001263275.1 Habropoda laboriosa
TCTGCTGTTCCAACGGAATCCTCTAAGATTTTACACGGACACACTGGGAGCTCGAAAAACGCGAGACACTCAGGGTGTGCACTAATGGCACGACGACCCGTCCGTTAGTGGCGTGCTGATGGCTAGTTCTGCCGTCGCGAAAGGGTTAATTTACTGTGTGGTGTTGTTTCTCGTGGTTTGAATTTATGGCGAATTTGTGCGAAGCTTGTTGTTTTCTTGGTGATAAGAAAATGGGTGATTTTGATGGTTTCTTTTACTTTAGGGGTTGTTTGAAGGGGAAATATATTTGGGCGAGAGCGATGGAATTGATTTTGTTTTTTTAATTTACTTCGTGGTGGTCTGTGAAGCAGATTTTTCCCTCGATTTGTGGAGAACTGTAGGAAGCATCTTGTTTTCGTGGTAATAAGAACGTGGGAGGTTTGATGATAGGAGGAGGATTTCGGTGGTTTCTTTTTTAGGGGTTGTACGAGGGGAAATGTTGCGTTTGGATGGAAGGGAGGTCGCGAAGATTGTGATTGGGGCTGTAAATGTACCAATGTGTCTGTTTAATAATAGTAGCGGAGAAGAAATTTAATAATTCATTTTTTAGGGATTTTGTGTATTGCAACAGTGAGAAGATTTTGATGAAAATAAATTAGGAATTAGATTAGAAAATAGGGCTTCGTTTTCAGAATTTTCTTTCCTTCGAGAAAAGGCAAAGTTTGGGAATTTTTTTCGTAGTAACTGCTAAATGAAAAATTCCAATTCTTTCAGAGAATACAAATGTAACTTTCGGCTGTTTTCCCCAATTTTTAAAAAGTAAAAGTATTACAAAATAGAGGAGACAGAATATTAGACAAAAGAATATTGCACGTGTTTGTGAAATAAGTAAAATTTTTAATTTTAAATATGTTCATGTACAATTTTATAATTTAAATGATAAATATGCAGAAATTAACTTGAATTTCACTGATTGCAACTGAACTGCTACATTTAAAAAACCGTGTTACTTTAATAAATTATTCAATATTTTTATCAACAAAGTTTCATGACACTAGCCTCGATACATTTTTATCGAACTATTTTTCAAGACAGAATACTAATTCTACTTAGGATCTTTTTTTATCAACAAAGCTTCGTGACACTAGCCTCGATACATATTTATCGAACTATTTTTCAAGACAGAATACTAATTCTTAGGATTTTTTTTTTATCAACAAAGCTTTATGACACTAGTCTTGATATTTTTTTACCAAAACTTTGTTCAAGACGGAATAATTCTTTTTAGGATCTTCTGAATCTTCCAACGATTGTTTAGATTTACTTCAGACTCCGTGAGTAGCCTGAAACTTAGGAACGGAAGTGTAAGTAACGATTCGTGTGTGGCTGAACAGCAGTGTATTCTGTAACGTCAATCGTACTGTCAATTAAAAGCGTATTTCAGGCGTCAAAGCTATTTCCAGTTAGAGGATCCTTGCGATTTCCGGTGAAACGCCGACTGTCACCAACCTTTCCACGAACGATCGAGAAATTTAAATATTGTTCTCAACTTTCGGACGTGCTAATTCGATTTCGCGCTTTTCACCAGCTGGAAAATAACCAGATTCCGTATGTTAGAGTAAACTTCACTCGATCATGTACTATAAAGCGTACAATTCGATTATTCGCTGTATTAAATTTTCATATTTTATCAAAATGACAATTTCGATATGAATTATGGTCTACCTTTAATTTGGAAATTTCTCAGGTACGAAAGTTTCATACACTTCTCTATTCTTGTCACAGAAGTGTATGTTCAAATTTGAAAATTCTCCGGTATGAAAGTATTATACACTTCTCTATTCTTCTCACAGAAGTGTAT
>NW_017102765.1:0-779 GCF_001263275.1 Habropoda laboriosa
CGAAAATTCTACGCCGGCGTCCAGAATGCATGGAAGAACCGTACGCCATTTAGAGAAGGTGAAATGTCCCAGTATGATATGCGAAGGCCGCGAAGAAGTACTATAACCATGTGGGGCGTTACATGTGTATATTCGCTTCGTTTAACAGTAACAGGTCAACCGTGTGTGATATTGAAGAACCAAGCACACCTTTATAATCGGGATCAATAAAATGTAAGAGTTCGTTATATACATTCAGCTGAAGGAATTATATTTAAAATCGATATATTTATATTATGTGTATTAGCCCTCACCATTGTAGTTCTTATATTCGAAGCCGTGGTCCAGAATGCATAGCAGAATCGTACGCCATTTAGAGTACGAGTACCCCCCCAGTATGTTATGTGAAAGTCGCGAAGAACTACTATCACCTAGCCGCGTTATATTTGTATATTCGCTTCGTTTAACAGTAACATGGCAATCGTGTGAGATATTGAAAAAACAAAGCACACCTTTGTATACGGTATCAAGAAATGGTAAGATTCAGATGGTCATATTTAGTTTTAGGAATTATTTTTAAAGTCGAAATATTTAGATATCTGTATTAGCACCCACCATCGTAGAGAGAAAACTCGACGCCGATGTCCAGAATGCAGAGCAGAGTCAAATACCATTTAGGGTACGAATATCGCCACCGTAATTTATGTGAAAGTCGCGAAGATCTACTATCGCCTAGGTGACATTATAGGTGTATAATCGCTTCCTTTAACAGTAACACGGCAACCGTGTGAGATATTGAA
>NW_017102766.1:0-561 GCF_001263275.1 Habropoda laboriosa
AACGTGTATTAACGAATATAAACTGCAATACTGTTGTTTTCCCGCGACAACCCGCGTTTTGCATTACTACATACGACTGTTTTCACTTTATTTTCCATGTTTCGCCACGTAAAACGAGTTCTAACGATTATAAACTGTAATCCTGCTGTTTTCTCATTACAAAGACGTTTTGCAGTACTGCAGACGACTGTTCTCTCTTTATTTTGTATGTTTCGCCACGTAAATCGTGTTCTAACGAATATACTCTGTAATACTGCTGTTTTCTCATTACAAAGACGTTTTGCAGTACTGCAGACGACTGTTCTCTCTTTATTTTGTATGTTTCGCCACGTAAATCGTGTTTTAACGAATATAAACTGAAATACTGCTGTATTCTCTCGACAAACCGCGTTTTACAGTACTACAAACGACTGTTATCTCTTTATCTTCCATGTATCGCCACGTAAATCGTGTTCTAACGAATATACTCTGTAATACTGCTTTTTTCTCGCTACAAATACGTTTTGCAGTACTGCAGACGACTGTTCTCTCTTTATTTTGTATGTTTCGCCACGTAAATCG
>NW_017102767.1:0-3360 GCF_001263275.1 Habropoda laboriosa
ATATCCGACATTACGGTACGTACTGTCCTCACAATTACCAAACCTTGTCCATCCTTTGGAGACAGGCGTATATACCACGTACGCCGACGGTTCCAATTCTATCGGACTTGTTGGAGAACGACGTATATACCAGGTACATTGAATGATCTGACCGGTCCACCAACCTCTTGTCGTTTACCGCACACCAACCTTGTCCATCCTTTGGAGAACGGCGTATATACCACGTTCGCCGACGGTTCCAATCCTATTGGACTTGTTGGAGAACGACGTAGAACCACATGCGTTGAATGTTCTGGCCGGTCCACCACAAACCTTACCAGCGACGTGTTAACTGCACACGTCGAACTTCCAACCTTTTCCATCCTTTGGAGAACGGCGTATATACAACGTACGCCGACGGTTCCAATCCTGTCTGATTCGTTGTCAACAACGTATCACCCTCATACGGTGAACGTTTAGACCAATCCACAAGCCCAAACAAGTTTTACGCTCCATGTGCGGACAAGATCGCGTAAAACAGTAACAGAGCTATTGAAAAAAAAGCACACCTTTGTATTCGGTATCAAGAAAGGTTAAGATTCAGTTGGTCACATTTAGTTTTAGGATTTATTATTAACGTCGAAATATTTAATTATCTGTATATCCCCCACACCGTAGTTCGAAAATTCGCCGCCGATGTCCAGAATGCATAGCAGAATCGTACTCCATTTGGAGGACGAGAATCGTCCCAGTATGAAATGGGAAAGTCGCGAAGAACTACTTTAACCATCTGCGGCGTTATAGGTGTCCATTCACTTTGTTTAACAGTAACACGGGACCTTTTGATCTATTGAAAAAACAGACCACACCTTTGTATTCGACACCAATAAACGGTAAGATTTCGTTGCATACATTTAACTGTAGGAATTATTTTTAAAGTCGAAATATTTAAGTATTTGTTTTTTCGCCCACATCGTTGTTCGAAAATTCGACGCCGATGTCTAGAATGCATAGCAGAATCGTACTCCATTTAGAGTACGAGTATCGTACCGGTACGGGACGTGAAAATCGCGAAGAACTACTATCGCCTAGCCGACGTTATAGGAGTATATTCGCTTAGTTTAACGGTAAAACGGCAACCGTTTGAGCTTTGAATAACAAAGCACACCTTTATATTCTGTATCAAAAAATGGTAAGATTTCGTTGGTCACATTTAGTTTTAGCAATTATTTTTACGTCAAAATATTTAATTATCTGAATTTTCTCTCACATCGTGGTTCGAAAATTCGACGCCGGTGTCCAGAATGCATAGCAGAATCGTACCCCATTTCGAGTACGAGTATCGTACCGGTACGTTTCCTGGAAATCGCCAAGAAATACTGTCTCCAAGCGCGATGTTATAGGTATATATTCGCTTGGTTTAACAGTTACACGGGAACCGTTTGAGCTATTGAAAAAAGAAACCACAACTTTGTATTCGGTACCAAAAAAGGTAAGGTTTCGTTGGGAACATTTACTTGTTGGAAATATTTCGAACGACGAAATATTTAATTATTTGTATTTTACCCCACATCGTAGATAGAAAATTCGACACCGGCAACCAGAATGCATATGTTCATTCGCTTGGTTTAACAGTAACATGGGAAGTGTTTGAGCTATTGAAAAAACAAACCACTCCTTCGTATTCGGTACCAAAAAAAGGTAAGATTTCGATGGGAACATTTATTTGTAGGGAATATTTTTTATGACGAAATATTTAGTTCTCTGATTTGCCCCCACCACCGTAGTTCAAAAATTCGACACCGATGTCCAGAATGTATAGCATAAATATACTCCATTTCGAGTACGATTAACGTACCGGTACGTTACGTGGAAATCGCGAAGAAATAATATCTCCATGAGCGACGTTATTTGTGTATATTCGCTTCGATTAACAGTAACATCGGCACCGATTGAGGTTTGTAAAACAAACCACACCTTTGTTTTCGGTACCAAAAAATTGTAAGATTTCGTTCGGAACATTTATTTGTTGGTATTATTACTAACGACGTAATATTTAATTATCTGTATTTTCCCCCACCATCGTAGTGCGGAAATTCGACGCGGATGTCCAGAACGCATAGCAGAAACGTACGCCATTTAGAGGACACGAATCGTCCCAGTATGATATGCGAAGTTCGCGAAGTACTACAATATCCATGTGCGACGTTATATGTGTATATTCGCTTCGTTTCACAGTAACACCGGAACCGTTTGAGGTTTGAATAACAAAGCACACCTTTATATACGTTGTCGAAAAATTGTAAGATTTATTGTATACATTTATCGGAAGGAATTATTTTTAAAGTCTAAATATTTAGTTCGCTCTATTTGTCCCCACCATCGTAGTTCTAAAATTCGAAGCCGTCGCCAGAATGCATAGTAGAATCGTACGTCATTTAGAGGACCAGAATCGTCAGAGTATGATTTGCGAAGGTCGCGAAGAACTACTACAAACATATGCGACGTTATATGTGTATATTCGCTTCGTTTAACAGTAACACGGGAACCGTTTGAGCTATTGAATAAACAAACCACACCTTTGTATTTGGAACCAAAAAAAGATAACGTTTTGTTGGGAACATTTATTTGTTGCAATTATTTCTAACGACGAAATATTTAATTATCTGTATTTGCCCCCACAATCGTCGTTCGATAATTCCGCGCCGATGTCCAGAATGCATAGCAGAATCATATTCTATATGGAGTACGAGTATCGTCCCGGAACGTTACGTGAAAGTCGCGAAGAACTACTATCACCTAACCGACGTTTTAGGTGTATATTCGCTTCGTTTAACAGTAAGACGGCAACCGTGTGATATATTGAAGAACCAAGCACACCATTGTATTCGGTACCAAAAAGGATAGGATTGCGTTGTTCACATTTAGATTTAGGAATTATTTTTAACGTCGAAATATTTAATTATCTGTATTTTGCTCCCTCATGGTAGTTCGAAAATTTGACGCCGGTGTCCAGAAAGCATGGCAGAACCGTACGCCATTTGGAGGACGAGAATCGCCCCAGTATGATATGTGAAGGCCGCGAAGAACTACTATAACCATGTGCGGCGTGACATGTATATATCCGCTTCGTTTAACAGAAACAGGGCAACGTTTGAGCTGTTACGTACGCAGACTAGCCGACACGTGTAGCAAAAAATGGTAAGAATTCGTTGGTCACATTTAGTTCTAGGAATTATTTTTAACGCCGAAATATTTAATTATCTGTATTTGCCCCACAATCGTCGTTCGAAAATTCGGCGCCGATGTCCAGAATGCATAGCAGAACCGTACGCCATGTAGAGGACGACAATTGCCGCAGTATGTTATGTAAAGGCCCGA
>NW_017102767.1:3873-5556 GCF_001263275.1 Habropoda laboriosa
TTTCGTTGGGAACAATTATTTGTAGGGATCATTTTTAAATTCGAAATATTTAGTTATCTGTATTTGCCCCCACCATGGTAGTTCTAAAATTCGACACCAATGTCCAGAATGCATAGCAGAATCTAAGTCCATTTCGAGTACGAGTATCGACGCAGTGTGTTATGTCAATGTCGCCAAGAACTACTACTGCCTAGCCGACGTTATATGTGTGTATTCGCTTCGTTTAACAGTAACACGGGAACCGTTTGAGCTATTGAAAAAACAAACCACAAATTTGTATTCGGTAAGAAAAAAAGGTAAGATTTCATTGGACACATTTAGTTTTAGGAATTATTTTTATTGTCGAAATATTTAATTATCTGTATTTTCCTCCAACATAGTAGTTCGAAAATTTGACGCCGGTGTCCAGAATGCATAGCAGAACCGTACGCGATTTGGAGGACGAGAATTGTCAAAGTATGATATAGGAAGTTCGCGAAGAACTACTATAACCGTGTGCGACGTTATACGTGTATATTCGCTTCGTTTAACCGGTACACGGGGACCGTTTGAGGTAATGAAAAAACAAACCTCAAATTTATTCGGCACCAAAAAAAGGTAAGATTTCTTTGGTCACATTTAGTTTTAACAATTATTTTTACATCGAAATATTTCATTATCTGTATTTTCTCCCACATCCTAGTTCTTATATTCGACGCCATCGTCCAGGCGTCGATTTGTATTCGGTATCAAAAAGAGGTAAGGTTTGGTTGGGAATATTTATTTGTAGCGATTATTTTTAAAGTCGAAATATTTAGTTATCTGTATTTTCCCCCACCATCCTAGTTCGAAAACTCGACACCGACGTTCAGAATGCACAGCAGAAGCATATTCCATTTAGAGTTCGAGTATCGTATGGTACGTTATGTGAAAATCGCGAAGAAATACATTCTCTAAGCGCGACGTTATAGGTGCATATTAGCTTCGTTTAACAGTAACACGGGAACCGTTTGAGCTATTGAAAAAACAAACCACACCTTTGTATTCGGTAACAGAAAATGGTAAGATTTCGTTGGGAACATTTAGATTTAGGAATTCATATTAACGCCGAAAAATTTAATTATCTGTGCTTTCCCCCACCATCGTACTTTGAAAATTCGACGCCGGTGTCCAGAATGCATAGCAGAACCGTACGCCATTTGGAGGAGAAGAATTGTCACAGTATGAAATCCGAAGGTCGCTAGGAACTACACTCTCCATGAGAGACGTTATATGTGTATATTCACTTCGTTTAACAGTAACACGGCAGCTGTGTTAGATATTGACATAACATTTCCACGCCTTTGTATTCGGTATCGAAAAGAGGTAAGATTATGTTGGGAATATTTATTTGTAGTGATAATTTTTAATGTCGAAATATTTAATTATCTGTAATTGCCCCCACCATTACAGTTCGAAAATTCGGCGCCAATGTCCAGAATGCATTGCAGAATAGTAGTCCATTTAGAGTACGAGTATCGTACCGGTACGTTACGTGAAAGTCGCGAAGAAATGCTATCTCCATGCGCGACGTTATATGTTTATATTTGCTTCGTTTAACAGTAACACGGGAACCGTTTGAGTTTTTGAAAAAACTAACCCCACGTTCGTATTCGGTACCAAAAAAAGGTAAGATTTCATTGGGAACATTTATTTGTTGGAATT
>NW_017102768.1:0-475 GCF_001263275.1 Habropoda laboriosa
TCCCTTATATACTCCAAAATTTGTACTTTTTGGGTGGTGGGGTCCCTAATTTTCCCATGAGACGGAAGTGCGTTCCTTTACTTTATCTCAAGGGGGTGAGCTCTAGGCGGATGTCTCGGCGCCGCCGTGTCGGCTAGTCTGCGTACGTAACAGGTCAAACGTTGCCCTGTTACTGTTAAACGAAGCGAATATACACATGTAACGCCGCACATGGTTATAGTAGTTCTTCGCGCTTCCCATATCATACTGGGACGATTCACCTTCTCAAATGGCGTACGGCTCTTCCATGCATTCTGGACGCCGGCGTCGAATTTTCGAACTACGATGTGGGGGAAAACACAAATAATAAAATATTTCGTCGTTAGAAATATTTCCACCAGATAAATGTTCCCATAGAAATCTTACCTTTTTTTGGCACCGAATACAAAGGTGTGTTCTGTTTTTTCAATAGATCAAAAGATCCCGTGTTACTGTT
>NW_017102769.1:0-2561 GCF_001263275.1 Habropoda laboriosa
CCGTTTCTGGCGATACACTCGCTTCATCAATTAGCCGATGACGAGGCGTCTCTATTTCCGTCTCTATTTCATTAGCCATAATGAAAGCAGATCTTTACGTCGACGACTTATTAACTGGAGCACGTACCTACCATGAGGCAGAGTCGATTCGCGACGAAGTCGTACAACTCGCGAAAAAGGGGGGTTTAGAACTCCGAAAATGGGCATCCAATGATTCGCGCTTAATTAAAATATCAGAACCGCGACTCGATACCACGGTTGTGCGTCTAGACACAACCGAGACCACCTCAATTCTCGGAATACATTGGAATCCATCACGCGACGCATTGATATACACATTAAAATCAGTAAACAAATTAACACGAATAACCAAACGGACAATACTGTCACAAATCGCGCAATTGTTTGTTCCGTTAGGATTAATAGGACCAGTAATAGTATGGGCGAAACTTCTGATGCAACGACTGTGGCAATTACGCGTGGATTAGGACGAATCCGTTCCAATGGATATCGCTACCGCATGGGAAATGTACCGCGAACAGCTACCGTCCCTCCAAGGCTTCGAAATACCACGGGAAACACTTGTTCGCGACCATGATCACGTCGAACTGCACGGGTTTTGCGATGCTAGAGAGAAAGCGTACGGATCGTGCATCTACCTAAGATCGATCAATCGACAGCGCGAGATCACAGTCCGACTCGTGTGCTCGAAATCTCGTGACGCGCCTCTAAAGTATATTTCATTGCCACGCCTCGAATTATGCGGAGCTGTCCTCCTAAGCAACTTATACTCCACGATAACACACGCGTTACTTCATATTAAAATTAACAAGGTCTATTTTTGGTCAGATTCCACGATAGTGCTTAGTTGGATAAATTTATCTCCGCACACGCTAAAAACATTTGTAGCGATCCGGGTTGCCGAAATACAATCGGTAAGCGTCGCAAGTCAATGGCGGCACGTGCCGTCACTCGACAACCCAGCGGACATAATCTCGCGTAGTACCATGCCAGCTGAATTGCAAACAAAATTAATGTGGTATAATGGACCATCGTGGCTCGAACACTCCGAAGAACAGTGGCCCGCGAACGCGATTCAACTCCTCGAACAAGTTCCCGAACAACGTCCGGTAATCGCTTGCGTCGCGTCGATTAACGCGTGCGATGTATTGAAAAAATACTCCTCGCTGATAAAAACAAAACGTATCATCGCTTACTGTCGCCGTTATGCCCATAACTTATCCAGCAAGCGCACACACAAACCAAAACTCTTTGGCGCACTCTCGATCGAAGAACTCGAAAGCGCGATGGATACTATAATAAAGATGGTCCAACGCGAAAATTTTGCTCCCGAATTCAATTCGTTATTGTCAAACGGTACGACAAAGGGTCCGTTCGCGAAACTGAATCCTTTCGTGGATTCAGGGGGGATAATCAGAGTTGGAGGTCGAATTTCGCGCTCCGATTTGCCACACACGACAAGACATCCTGCATTAATGCCGGGAAAACACGAAATCACGGAACTCGTCATACGCGATAGGCATCACGCCCACTATCACGCCGTCATCCAGGCCACTCTCGCTGCAATAAGAGAGCAGTTCTGGGTGGTTAACGGAAAAACAATGGTAAAACGCGGAATATACCAATGCGTAACGTGCCGTCGCGCTAAACCAGTCATGCTCAATTACAACATGGCCGATTTACCGAGGGACCGCGTTACCTGTAGCCGACCGTTCTCGTCCGTGGACCTCGATTATTGCGGTCCAATACATACAAAAGAAAAACGTCTTCGAAATCGAAATAAAATCAAGGTTTACATCGCGATATTTATATGTCTCGCAACTAAAGCCGTTCACATACAAATAGTCAGTGATCTCACGACCGAAGCCGTCATCGCGGCACATAGACGATTTTTCGCTCGTCGCGGGAAACCGGCTCACATCCATTCCGACAACGCTACAACTTTCGTCGGAGCCAATCGCGAATTAAAAGAGCTATCCGCGATGATAAGGGACCGACGCGAACACATCGAAACAAATTTAGCAAACGACGGAATCAAGTGGCATTTTATTCCACCGCGATCGCCACACTTCGGCGGCCTTTGGGAAGCCGCCGTAAAGTCTTTTAAACATCATTTTTCACGTGTCATCGGTGAAACGCTGCTCACATACGAAGCGCTTCATTCTTATGCAACTGAAATAGAAGCCATTTTGAATTCGCGACCGCTAACTTCCTTATCCTCGGATCCTAACGATTTCAACCCGCTCACCCCCGCGCACTTCCTAATCGGTGGTCCGCTGACAAGCATCCCTGAGCATGACTTCAGGGATACGAATGTCTCGCAGCTGTCAACGTGGCAGCATGTCCAGAAAATGAAGCAACATTTTTGGACTCGCTGGCACAAGGAATACCTGCACGAGTTGACCGTACGCCGAAAATGGCATCGTGGTCTCCCCACCATCGTAGTTCGAAAATTCCAAGCCACGTCCAGAATGCACAGCGGAATCAAACACCATTATAGTACGAGTATCGTACAGGTACGTTTCGTGAAAATCGCCAAG
>NW_017102770.1:0-279 GCF_001263275.1 Habropoda laboriosa
TAGAAATATTTCCAACAACTAAATGTTCCCATCGGTATCATATTTTGTTTCGGTACCGAATACAAAGTTGTGGTTGGTTTTTTCAATAGCCAAACGGTTCCGGTGTAACTGTTAAACGAAGCGAATATACAAAAATTATGTCGGGAACGTGATAGTAGTTATTCGCGACTGTCACATAACATACATGGGCGATACTCGTACTCCTAAAGGCGTACTATTCTGCTATGCATTCTGGACGTCGGCGTCGAATTTTAGAACTACGATGGTCGGGGCAAATGC
>NW_017102771.1:0-372 GCF_001263275.1 Habropoda laboriosa
CACGAAACGTACCGGAACGATACTCGTACTAAAATGGTGATTGATTCCGCTATGCATATTGGATGTGGCGTCGAATTTTCGATCTACGATGGTGGGGGGAAGTTCAGATAATTAAATATTTCGACGTAAATAATAATTCCTATAACTAAATGTGACCAACGAAATCTTACCATTTTTTAATACCGAATACGAAGGTGTGCTATGTTATTCAAAGCTCAAACGATCCCGGCGTTACTGTTAAACGATGCGAAAATACACATATATCGTCGCACATGGTTAATGTAGTTCTCCGCGACCTTCGCATATCATACAGGGACGATTCTCGCACTCGAAATGTAGTATGATTCTGCTATGCATTCTGGACATCGGCGC
>NW_017102772.1:0-221 GCF_001263275.1 Habropoda laboriosa
GTCCAGAATGCATTGCAGAATCGTACTCCATTTAGAGTACGAGTATCGTACCGGTACGGTGCGGTAACACGGCAACCATGTGAGATTTTGAAGAACCAAGCACACCTTTATATTCGGGATCAAAAATATTGTAAGAGTTCGTTGGGGACAATTATTTGTTGGAATTATTTCTAACGACGAAATATTGGATGATTTGTGTTTTCACCCACATCGTAGTTCGA
>NW_017102773.1:0-496 GCF_001263275.1 Habropoda laboriosa
ATCAATCTTTAAGTGTTTCTAATCGTTTCCTTTAGCTTATACTTGTTTAATTTTCCTTAAATTTAAATTAAATGTTTTTTTTATTCTGTTACAGGTTTTCGACTGTGCTGAAGGTTCGAAAAGAAGTATGACACTCGTATTCAAAATCGATTAAAACGGCGCGAAATTGATAGAAGCAATTCGTTCCAGTAATTATGTAAGTGGCTTCATAATCTTTTAATTTATTGCTGCTGAACAGATGGGACGTGAATTGTTATATAAAATCGAAGAATATTTCAATCGTATCGCGTGTAGCTTCAACACGAAGAACATACGATATCGCGAAACTTGTGTTTATAAAAACTCGTAAACACTGGCGACCCAAGCAGTTGATCGAGCACGGCTGCCTCGAGGCATAGTTTTTCTATGTTTAAATTCTCAGTATTGGTATTCGCATTGAATTTCCGAAACACGCACAAACTTGTCTAAACTTGTCTAAACGTGTCTAAACGTGTCT
>NW_017102774.1:0-554 GCF_001263275.1 Habropoda laboriosa
TTATTCAAAGCTCAAACGGTTCCCGCGTTACTGTTAAACGGAGCGAATATACACATATAACGTCGGACATGGATATATTAGTTCTTCGCGACCTTCGCTAATCATACTGGTACGATTCACGTCCTCTAAATGGCGCACGATTCTGCTATGCATTCTGGATGCCGGCGTCGAATTTTCTATAGACGATGTGAGGGAAAATACAAATAATTAAGTATTTGGTCGTTAGATATAATTCATAAAACTAAATGTGACCAACGAAGTCTTACCTTCTTTTGGTACCGAATACAAAGTTGTGGTTTGTCTTTTCATTAGCTCAGACGGTTCCCGAGTACCCGTTCAAAAAAACGATTATTCACATAGAACGTCGCGCTTGGAGATAGTATTTCTTCGCGACTTTCACGCACCGTACCGGTTCGATACTCGTACTCTAATTGGAGTACGATTCTGCAATGCTTTCTGGACATTGGCGCCGAATTTTCGAACAACAATGTTGGGGGCAAATACAGATAATTAAATATTTCGATTGTAATTATAATAGCTAAAACTAAATGTGC
>NW_017102775.1:0-1503 GCF_001263275.1 Habropoda laboriosa
GTCGCGACCTTCGCATATCATACTGGGACGATTCGCGTCCTCTAAATGCCGTACGGTTCTGCTCTGCATTCTGGACGTCGGCGTCGAATTTTCTATAGACGATGTGGGGGAAAATACAAACAATTAAATATTTCGTCGTTAGATATAATTCCTAAAACTAAATGTGACCAACGAAATCTTACCATTTTTTGGTACCGAATACAAAGTTGTGGTTTGTCTTTTCATTAGCTCAGACGGTTCCCGAGTACCCGTTCAAAAAAACGATTATTCACATAGAACGTCGCGCTTGGAGATAGTATTTCTTCGCGATTTTCACGTAACGTACCAGTGCGATAATCGTACTCTAAATAGAATACGTTTCTGCTATGCATTGTGGACGACGGTGTCGAATATTAGAACTACGATGGTCGGGCAAATACAGATAATTAAATATTTCGACGTTAAATATAGTTCCTAAAACTAAACGTGACCAACGTAATCTAACCATTTTTTGATACAGAATACAAAGGTGTGTTTATTATTCAAAGTTCAAACGGATCCGGCCTTACTGATAAACGAAGCGAATATACACATATAAAGTCGCACATGTTTATAGCAGTACTTCGCGACCTTTGCATATCCTACTTGGACGATTCGCGTCCTCTAAATGGCGTACGGTTCTGCTATGCATTCTGGACATCGGCGTAGACTTTGCGAAATAAGATGGTGGCGGCAAATACATATAATTAAATATTTCGACGTTAAAAATAATTCCTAAAACTAAATGTACCATACGAAATCTTACCTTTTTTTGGTACCGAATACAAAGATGTGGTTAGTTTTTTCAATAGCTCACACGGTTGCCGTGTTACTGTTAAACGAAGCGAATATACAAATATAACGCGTCTCGGTAATAGTAGTGCTTCGCGACATTCACATAACATACTGCGGCAACACTCGTACTCTAAATGGCGTACGATTCTGCTATGCATTCAGGACGACGGCTTCGAATTTTAGATCTACGCTGGTGGGAGAAAATACAAATAATTAAATATTTCGACTTTAAAAGTAATTCCTAAAACTAAATGTGACCAAGAAATCTTACCATTTTTTGATACCGAATACAAAGTTGTGGATTGTTTTTTCAATAGGCCTACGGTTCCCGTCTTACTGGTTAACGAAGCGAATATACACATATGACGTCTCGCTTGGAGATAGTATTTCTTGTCGATTCTCACGTAACGTACCGGGACGATAATTGTACTCCTAATGGAGTACGTTTCTGCTATGCATTCCTGATCCGGCGTCTAGTTTTCGAACTACGATGGGGGGAAAATACCGATAATTAAATGTTTCGTCGTTAAAAATAATTCCAACAAATAAATGACCCCAACGAAATCTTAGAATTTCTTGATCCCGAATATAGAGGTGTGCTTGGTTCTTCAATATCTCACACGGCTCCCTTGTTACTGTTAAACGAAGCGTATATACACCTATGACGTTAGCTAGGCGATAGTATTTCTT
>NW_017102775.1:4484-4998 GCF_001263275.1 Habropoda laboriosa
CCTTTTATTGGTACCGAATACAAAGTTGTGATTTGTTGTTTCAATAGCTCAAGCGGTTCCTGTGTTACTGTTAAACGAAGCGAATATACACATATAACGTCGCACATGGTTATAGTAGTTGTGCGCGACCATCGCAAATCATACCTGAACGATTCCCTTCCTCTAAATGGCGTACGGTTCTGCTATGCATATTGGACGCCGGCGCCGAATTTTCGAACTACGATGGTGGGGGAAAATACAGATAATTAAATATTTCGACCTTAAAAGTAGTTCCTAAAACTAAATGTGACCATCAAAACCTTATCTTTTTTGGGTACCGAATACAAAGTTGGGGTTTGTTTTTTGAATATCTCAAACGGTACCCGTGTCCCTGTTAAACGAAGCGAATATACTCCTTTAACGTCGCGCTTGGAGATAGTATTTCTCACGACTTTCACGTATCGTACCGGTGCGATACTCGTACTCTAAATGGAGAACATTTCTGCTATGCATTCTGAACATCGGTGCCGAATTT
>NW_017102776.1:0-482 GCF_001263275.1 Habropoda laboriosa
CAAACGGTACCGGTCTTACTGTTAAACGCAGCGAATAAACACAAAAAACGCCGCACATGGATATAGTAGTTCTTCGCGACCTTCTCATATCATACTGGGACGATTCACCTTCTCTAAATCGCGTACGGTTCTGTCATTCATTCTGGACTTCGGCGCCGAATTTTCGAACAACGATGGTGGGGGCAAATACAGATAATGTTAATATTTCGATTTTAAATATAATTCCTTCAGCTGAACGTATATAACGAAATCTTACATTTTATTGATCCCGATTATAAAGGTGTGCTTGGTCCTTCAATATCTCACACGGATGCCGTGTTGCTGCTAAACGAAGCGAATACACACCTATGACGTCGGCAAGGCGATAGTAGATCTTTGCGACTTTCACATTACATACTGCGGCGATATGTCTAATGGTGTTGATTCTGCTATGCATTCTGGACGTGGCGTCGAATTTTCGAACTCCGATGGTGGGGGAAAAT
>NW_017102776.1:768-1000 GCF_001263275.1 Habropoda laboriosa
GGGGAAAACAAATATTTAAATATTTCGTCATTAGAAATAATTCCAAGAAATAAATGTTTCCAACTAAATCTTACCATTTTCTGGTACCGAATAAAAAGGTGTGGTTTGTTTTTTCAATAGCACAGACTGTTCCCGGGTTACCGATAAACAATGCGAATATACACCTATAACGTCCCTGATGGAGATAGTATTTCTTCGCGATATTCACGTAGCGTACCGGTACGATACTCGC
>NW_017102776.1:1444-3862 GCF_001263275.1 Habropoda laboriosa
TTAAATATTTCGTCATTAGAAATAATTCCAAGAAATAAATGTTTCCAACTAAATCTTACCATTTTCTGGTACCGAATAAAAAGGTGTGGTTTGTTTTTTCAATAGCACAGACGGTTCCCGGGTTACCGTTAAACAAAGCGAATAAACACCTATAACGTCGCGCTTGGTGACAGTATTTCTTCGCGATTTTCACATATCGTACAGGCACGATAATCGTACTCCAAATGGCGTACGATTATGCAATGCATTCTGGACGTAGCGTCGAATTTTCGAACTACGATGGTGGGGGCAAATACAGATAACTAAATATTTCGACTTTAAATATAATTCCTTCAGCTAAATGTATCCAACGAAATCGTATCTTTTTTTGATACCGCATACAAAGGTGTGCTTTGTTATACAAACCTCAAATGGTGCCGATGTTACTGTTAAACGAAGCGTATACACACATATAACGTCGCACCCAGATAAAGTAGTTCTATGGTGTTGATTCTGCTATGCATTCTGGACGTAGCGTCGAATTTTCGAACTACGATGGTGGGGGCAAATACAGATAACTAAATATTTCGACTTTAAATATAATTCCTTCAGCTAAATGTATCCAACGAAATCGTATCTTTTTTTGATACCGCATACAAAGGTGTGCTTTGTTATACAAACCTCAAATGGTGCCGATGTTACTGTTAAACGAAGCGTATACACACATATAACGTCGCACCCAGATAAAGTAGTTCTATGGTGTTGATTCTGCTATGCATTCTGGACGTAGCGTCGAATTTTCGAACTACGATGGTGGGGGCAAATACAGATAACTAAATATTTCGACTTTAAATATAATTCCTTCAGCTAAATGTATCCAACGAAATCGTATCTTTTTTTGATACCGCATACAAAGGTGTGCTTTGTTATACAAACCTCAAATGGTGCCGATGTTACTGTTAAACGAAGCGTATACACACATATAACGTCGCACCCAGATAAAGTAGTTCTATGGTGTTGATTCTGCTATGCATTCTGGACGTAGCGTCGAATTTTCGAACTACGATGGTGGGGGCAAATACAGATAACTAAATATTTCGACTTTAAATATAATTCCTTCAGCTAAATGTATCCAACGAAATCGTATCTTTTTTTGATACCGCATACAAAGGTGTGCTTTGTTATACAAACCTCAAATGGTGCCGATGTTACTGTTAAACGAAGCGTATACACACATATAACGTCGCACCCAGATAAAGTAGTTCTATGGTGTTGATTCTGCTATGCATTCTGGACGTAGCGTCGAATTTTCGAACTACGATGGTGGGGGCAAATACAGATAACTAAATATTTCGACTTTAAATATAATTCCTTCAGCTAAATGTATCCAACGAAATCGTATCTTTTTTTGATACCGCATACAAAGGTGTGCTTTGTTATACAAACCTCAAATGGTGCCGATGTTACTGTTAAACGAAGCGTATACACACATATAACGTCGCACCCAGATAAAGTAGTTCTATGGTGTTGATTCTGCTATGCATTCTGGACGTAGCGTCGAATTTTCGAACTACGATGGTGGGGGCAAATACAGATAACTAAATATTTCGACTTTAAATATAATTCCTTCAGCTAAATGTATCCAACGAAATCGTATCTTTTTTTGATACCGCATACAAAGGTGTGCTTTGTTATACAAACCTCAAATGGTGCCGATGTTACTGTTAAACGAAGCGTATACACACATATAACGTCGCACCCAGATAAAGTAGTTCTATGGTGTTGATTCTGCTATGCATTCTGGACGTAGCGTCGAATTTTCGAACTACGATGGTGGGGGCAAATACAGATAACTAAATATTTCGACTTTAAATATAATTCCTTCAGCTAAATGTATCCAACGAAATCGTATCTTTTTTTGATACCGCATACAAAGGTGTGCTTTGTTATACAAACCTCAAATGGTGCCGATGTTACTGTTAAACGAAGCGTATACACACATATAACGTCGCACCCAGATAAAGTAGTTCTATGGTGTTGATTCTGCTATGCATTCTGGACGTAGCGTCGAATTTTCGAACTACGATGGTGGGGGCAAATACAGATAACTAAATATTTCGACTTTAAATATAATTCCTTCAGCTAAATGTATCCAACGAAATCGTATCTTTTTTTGATACCGCATACAAAGGTGTGCTTTGTTATACAAACCTCAAATGGTGCCGATGTTACTGTTAAACGAAGCGAATATTCACATTTAACGTCGCGCATGGAGATAATATTTCTTAGCGATTATCACGTAACGTATCGGTACGATACGCGTACTCCAAACAGATTATGATTCTGTTATGCATTCTGGACATCGGCGTCGTATTTTAGAACTACTTTGGTGGGGGCAAATACAGATAATTATATATTTCGACGTTACTAATAATTCCT
>NW_017102776.1:3919-4656 GCF_001263275.1 Habropoda laboriosa
GGTTTGATATTTCAATAGCTCACACTCTTGCCGTGTAACTGTTAAACGAAGCGAATATACACATATAACGTCGGCTAGGCGATAGTAGTTCTTCGCGACTTTCACAACATATACAGCGGCAAATATCGTACTCTAAATGGTTTTCGATTCTGCTATGTATTCTGGACGACGGCGTTGAGTTTTAGAACTACGATGTTGGGGGCAGATACAGATAATTAAATATTTCGACATTAGAAATAATTCCTTCAGCTAAATGTATACAATAAATCTTACAATTTTTCGACCTCGAATATAAACGTGTGCTTTGTTATTCAAAGCTCCAAAGGTTCCGGTGTTACTGTTAAACGAAGCGAATATACACATATAACAACGCACATGGTTATAGTAATTCTGCGCAACCTTCGCTAATCATACTGGGACGATTCTCGTCCTCTAAATGGCGTACGGTTCTGCTATGCATATTACACGCCGGTGTCGAATTTTCGAACTACGATGGTGGGTGCAGATACAGATAATTCAATATTTCGACCTTAACTATAATTTCTTCAGCTAAATGTATCCAACGATACCTTACCTTTTTTTGGTACCGAATATAAAGTTGTGGTTTGTTATTTCCATAGCTCTAACGATTCCCGTGTTACTGTTAAACGAAGCGAATATACACATATAACGTCACGTTTAGATATAATATTTCTTCGCGATTTTCACGTAACGTACCAGTACGATAATCGTACTCA
>NW_017102776.1:4683-6442 GCF_001263275.1 Habropoda laboriosa
GAATTTTCGAACTACGATGTGGGGGAAAATACAGATAAATAAATATTGCGACTTTAAAAATATTCCCTACCAATAAATGTTCCCCACGAAATCTTACCATTTTTTAATACCGAATACAAGTGTGTGCTAGGTTCTTCAATATCACACACGGTTGCCGTGTTACTGTTAAACGAAGCGAATATACACCTATTACGTCGCACTTGGAGATAGTATTTCTTCGAGATTTTCACATAACGTACCAGTACGATAATCGTACTCATAATAGATTACGTTTCTGCAATGCATTCTGGACATCGGCGTCGAATTTTCTCTCTACGATGTTGGGGACAAATACAGATAACTAAATGTTTCGACTTTAAAAATAATTCCTAAAACTAAATGTGACCAACGAAATGTTACCATTTTTTAATACCGAATACAAATGCGTGCCAGTTTCTTCAATATCTCACACGGTTCCCGTGTTACTGTTAAACGAAGCGAATATACACATATAACGTCGCACATGGTTATAGTTGTCCTCAGCGACCTTCTCATATCATACTGGGACGATTCTCGTCCTCTAAATGGCGTACGTTTCTGCTCTGCATTCTGGACACCGGCGTCATATTTTCGAAATACGACGGTGGGGGCAAACACAGATAATGAAATATTTCGACGTTAGTATTAATTCCGAAACATAAATGTGACCAACGAAATCTTACCTTTTTTGGTACCGAATTCAAAGGTGTGGTTTGTTTTTTCACTAGCTCAAACAGTTCCCGTGTTACTGTTAAACGAAGCGAATATACACATATAACGTCGCGCTTGGAGATAGTATTTCTTCGCGACTTTCACGCAACGTACCGGTACGATTCTCGTACTCGAAATGGAGTATGATTCTGCTATGCATTCGGGACATCGGCGTCGAATTTTCGAACTACGAAGTGGGGCAAAATACAGATAAATAAATATTTCGACGTTAATAATAATTCCTAAAACTAAATGTGACCAAAGAAATCTTACCATTTTTTGATAACGAATACAAAGGTGTGCTTGGTTCTTCAATATATCACACGGTTGCCGTGTTACTGTTAAACGAAGCGAAAATACACATATAACGTCGCGCTTGGAGATAGTATTTCTTCGCGAATATCACGTAACGTACCGGTACGATGCTCGAACTCTAAATGGAGTACGATTCTGCTAGGCATTCTGGATATCGGCGTCGAATTCTCTCTCTACGATGGTGGCGGCAAATACAGATATCTAAATATTTCGACTTTAAAAATAATTCCTAAAACTAAATGTGACCAACGAAATGTTACCATTTTTTAATACCGAATACAAATGTGTGCCAGTTTCTTCAATATCTCACACGGTTCCCGTGTTACTGTTAAACGAAGAGAATGTACACCTATAAAATCGTGCATGGAGATGATATTTCTTCGCGATTTTCACGTAACGTACCGGTACGATACTCGTACTCCAAATGGAGTACGATTCTGCTATGCATTCTGGACATCGGCGCCGAATTTTCGAACTCAAACGGTTTCCGTGTTACTCTTAAACGAATCGAATATACACATATAACGTCGCCTAGCCGATAGTAGTTCTTCACGACATTCACGTAACGTACCGGTACGATACTCGCACACTAAATTGAGTACATTTCTGCTAAGATATCTGGACATCGGCGTCGAATTTTCGAAATCCGATGGTGGGGGCAAATACAGTTAACTAAATATTTCGACATTAAAAATATTCCCTACAAATAAGTAGT
>NW_017102776.1:6625-6839 GCF_001263275.1 Habropoda laboriosa
TCGTACTGTTCTGCTATGCATTCAGGACGCCGGCGTCGAATTTTCGAACAGTGATGTGGCGGAAAATACAAATAATTATATATTTCATCCTTAGAAGTAATTCCAATAAATAAAATCTTACCATTTTTTCTTAACGAATACAACGTTGTGCTTTGTTTTTTCAATAGAGAAACGGTTCCCGTGTTACCGTTAAACGAAGCGAATATACACGTAT
>NW_017102777.1:0-345 GCF_001263275.1 Habropoda laboriosa
CGTCCTCTAAATGGCGTACGATTCTACTATGCATTCTGGACGATGTCGACGAATTTTAAATCTACGATGGTGGGCGCAAATACAGATAATTAAATATTTCGGCGTTAATATTAATTCCTAAATCTAAATGTGACCAACGAAATCTTACCATTTTTTGATACAGAATAGAAAGGTTTGCTTGGTTATTCAAAGCTCAAACGGCTCCGGTCATACTGTTAAACGAAGCGAATATACACCTACAACGCCGCACAAGATTAAAGTAGTTCTTCGCGGCCTTCCCAAATTATACTGGGACGATTCTCGTCCTCCAAATGGCGTACGGTTCTGCTATGCATTCTGTACGTC
>NW_017102778.1:0-271 GCF_001263275.1 Habropoda laboriosa
TCCAGTATGCATAGCAGAATCGTACTCCATTTAGAGTTCGCGTACCGCCGAAGTATGTTATGTTAATGTCGCGAATAAATACTATCGCCTAGCCAACGTCATATGTGTATATTCGCTTCGTTTAACAGTAACACGGAAACCATGTGAGATATTGAAGAACCAAGCTCACCTTTATATTCGGGATCAAAAAAATTGTAAGATTTCGTTTAATGCATTTAGCTGAAGGAATTATATTTAAAGTCGAAATATTTATTAATCTGTATTTTCCCCC
>NW_017102779.1:0-455 GCF_001263275.1 Habropoda laboriosa
TGCCCCACCATCGTAGTGAGAAAATTCGACGCCGTCCTCCAGAATGCATAGCAGAAACGTACGACATTTAGAGTTCGACAGTTGCCGCATTATGTTATGTGAAATTGTCGAAGAACTACTATCGCCTAGCCGACGTAATAGGTGTATATTCCCTCCGTTTAACAGTAACACGGCAACCGTGTGCGATATAGAAGAACCAAGAACACCTTTACAATCGGGATCACAGAATTGTAAGATTTCGTTGTATACAATTAGCTGAAGAAATTCAAATTAAAGTCGAAATATTTAATTATCTGTATTTTCCCCCACCCTCGTATTTCGAAAAGTCGACGCCGATGTCCAGAATGCATAGCAGAACCGTATGCCATTTAGAGGACGTGAATCGTCCCCGTATAATATGAGAAGGTCGCGAAGTACTACTAAAACCATGTGCGACGTTGTATGTGTATATTCGC
>NW_017102780.1:0-463 GCF_001263275.1 Habropoda laboriosa
TTATAGGATTTCGTTGGATACATTTAGCTGAAAGAATTATATTTAAAGTCGAAATATTTAATTGTCTGTATTGTCCCCCACATCTTAGTTCGAAAGTTAGACGCCACGTCCAGAATGCATAGCAGAATCAAACACAATTAGAGAACGAATATCGCCGCAGTATGATATGTGAAAGTAACGAAGAACTACTATCGTCTAGACGACGCTATAGGTGTATATTCCCTTCGTTTAACGGTAACACGGCAACCGTATGAGGTATTGAAGAACCAAGCACACCTTTATATTCGGGATCAAAAAATTGTAAGATTCCGTTGGATACATTAAGCAGAAGGAATTATATTTGAATTCGAAATATTTTGTTATATGTATATTCCCCCACATCGTAGTTCGAAAATTCGGTGCCGATGTCCAGAATGCATAGCAGAATCAAAAACCATTTAGAGTACGAATATCGCCGCCGTAA
>NW_017102781.1:0-749 GCF_001263275.1 Habropoda laboriosa
GGCGAAACACGCAAAATAAAGCGAAAACATTCGTCTGCAGAACTGCAAAACGTGGTTTGTCGCAGGAAAACAGCAGTATTACAGTCTATATTCGTTAAAACTCGTTTTACGTGGCGAAACATGGAAAATAAAGAGAAAACAGTCGTTCGTAATACTGCAAAACGCGGGTTGTCGCGGGAAAACAACAGTATTGCAGTTTATATTCGTTAAAACACGTTTTACGTGACGGAATATGCAAAATAAAGAGGAGACAATCATGTTGCAGTACTGCAATACGTCTTCGTAGCGAGGAAACAGCAGTATTACAGAGTATATTCGTTAAAACACGATTTACGTGGCGAAACATGGAAAATAAAGAGAAAACAGTCGTTTGTAGTACTGCAAAACGTCATTGAAGCGAGAAAACAGCAGTATTACAGTTTATATTCGTTAAAACTCGTTTTACGTGGCGAAACATGGAAAATAAAGAGAAAACAGTCGTTCGTAGTACTGCAAAACGTCTTTGTACCGAGAAAACAGCAGTATCTCAGTTAATATTCGTTAGAACACGTTTTACGTGGCGAAACATGGAAAATAAAGAGCAAACAGTCGTATGTAGTACTGCAAAACGCGGGTTGTTGCGGGAAAACAACAGTATTGCAGTTTATATTCGTTAAGACATGTTTTACGTGGCGAAACATACAAAACAAAAGAAAACACTCGATTGCAGTACTGCAAAACGTCTTTACAGCGAGGAAACAGCAGTATTA
>NW_017102782.1:0-550 GCF_001263275.1 Habropoda laboriosa
GAATATAAGCTGAAATACTGCTGTTTTCTCGCTGCAATCACGTTTTGCAGTACTGCAAACGACGGCTTTCTCATTATTTTGCATGTTACGCCACGTCAAACGTGTTTTAACGAATATAAACTGAAATACTGCTGTTTTCTTGCGACAAACCACGTTTTGCATCAGTGCAAACGACCTGCAATCGACTGTTTTCTCTTTATTTTGCACGTTTCTCCTCGTAAAACGTGTTTTAACGAATATAAAATGAAATACTGCGGTTTTCTCGCTACAATCACGTTTTGCAGTACTGCAAACGACTGTTTTCTCTTTATTTTGCATGTTTCTCCCCGTAAAACGTGGTTTAACGAATATAAGCTGAAATACTGCTGTTTTCTCGCTGCAATCACGTTTTGCAGTACTGCAAATGACTGTTTTCTCTTTATTTTGCATGTTTCTCCACGTAAAACGTGTTTTAGCGAATATGAGCTGAAATACTTCTGTTTTCTCTCTGCAATCACGTTTTGCAGTACTGCAAATGACTGTTTTCTCTTTATTTTGCATGTTTCTCCAC
>NW_017102783.1:0-259 GCF_001263275.1 Habropoda laboriosa
CTGACAATGTATATATTGCAGCTTCAAAGTCAGGAAAATTAACTACGGACCATTTCAAGACCTAGTTAAGAGTGATTTACTTCGCAAATACTGGGCCCACAACAGTTCTAATTCTTGATTCCTGGAATGGTCACTGTAAGAAGACACTGAACGAAGTTACTCCCGAGGGTAAAAATGTAAAACTTTTTATAATACAAAAAGGTGGAACAAAGTATGTTCAACCACTGGATGTTTACGGTTTCCGCACTTGGAAAAATTT
>NW_017102784.1:0-910 GCF_001263275.1 Habropoda laboriosa
TATTCGCTTCGTTTAACAGTAACACGGCAACCGTGTGAGATATTGAAGAACCAAGCACAACTCCTTTTTCGGTACCAAAAAGAGGCAAGATTTCGTTGGTGACATTAATTTTAGAAATTATTTTTAACGTCGACATATTTAATTTTCTGTATTTTCCCCCACATCGTAGATCGCAAATTGGACGCCGGAGTCCAGAATGCATAGCAGAATCAAACACCATTTAGAGTACTAATATCGCCGCAGTAGGTTATGTGAAAGTCGCGAAGAACAACTATCGCCTAGCCGACGTTATCGGTGTATATTCCATTCGTTTAACAGTAAGACCAGAACCGTTTGAGCTTTGAATAACAAAGCACACCTTTGTATTCGGTATCAAAAAAGGTAAGATTTCGTTGGTCAGAACTATTTTTAATGTCGAAATATTTAATTATCTGCATTTGCCCCTCCATCGTAGTTCTTGTATTCGATGCCGCTGTCCAGAATGCATAGCAGAATCGTAAGACAATTAGAGTACGACAATTGCCACAGTATGTTATGTGAAAGTCGCGAGGAACTACTATTGCCTAGCCGACGTTATAGGTGTATATTCGCTTCGTTTAAGAGTAACAAACCAACCGTGTAAGATATTGAAGAACCAAGCACACCTTTGAATTCGGTATCAAAAAGAGGTAAGATTTCGTTGGGAATATTTATTTGTTGCGATTATTTTTAAGTTATCTCTTTTTGCCCCACCATCGTATATCGAAAATTCGACGACGGCGTCCAGATTGCATAGCAGAATCGTGCGCCATTTAGAGGACGTAAATCGCCCCTGTATTATATGCGAAGGTCGCGAAGAACAACTATAGGCTAGTCGTCGTTATAGGAGTATACTCGCTTCGTTTAACACTAACACGGGAACCGTTTGCGC
>NW_017102785.1:0-810 GCF_001263275.1 Habropoda laboriosa
CTAAATGGCGTCGATTCTGCTATGCATTCTGGAGGACGGCGTCGAATTTGCGAACTACGATGGAGGGGGAAAGAACAGATAACTAAATATTTCGACTTTAAAAATAATTCCTATAACAAAATGTGACCAATGAAATCTAACCACTTTATGATACAGATTACAAAGGTGTGTTTATTATTCAAAGCTCAAACGGTTCCGGCCATACTGTTGAACGAAACGAATAAACACATATAACGTCGGCTAGGCGATAGTAGTTCTTATAGACATTAACATAACATACTGTGGCGTTATTCGTACTCTAAAGGAGTTTGATTCCGCTATGCATTCTGGACGTGGCGTCGAATTTTCGATCTATGATGCTGGGGGAAAGAACAGGTAATTAAATATTTCGGCGTTAATAATAATTCCTGAAACTAAATGTGACCCAAGAAATCTTACCATTTTTTGATACCGAATACAAAGTTGTGCTTTGTAATGCAAAGCTCAAACAGTTCAGGTGTTACTGTTAAACGAAGCGAATATGCACATGTAAAGCCTCACATGGTAATAGTAGTTCTTCGCGACCTTCGCATATCATACTGGGACGATTCACCTTCTCTAAATGGCATACGGTTCTTCCATGCATTCTTGACGCCGGCGTCGATTTTTCGAACTACGATGGTGGGGGCAAATACAAATAATTAAATATTACGTGGTAAAAATAATTGCTAAAACTAAATGTGACATACGAAATATCACCATTTCTTTATACCGAATACAACGGTGTGCTTTGTTTTTTCAATAGCTCAAACGTTGCCCTGTTACTGTTAA
>NW_017102786.1:0-232 GCF_001263275.1 Habropoda laboriosa
CGAATATCGCTGCAGGATGTTATGTGAAAGTCGCGAAGAACAACAATCGGCTAGACGACGTTATAGGTGTATTTTCGCTTCGTTTAACAGAAACACGGGAACCGTTTGAGCTTTGAATAACAAAGCACACCATTGTATTCGGTATCAAAAAATGGTAATATTTCGTTTGCCACATTTACATTTAGGAATTAATAATAACGTCGAAATATTTAGTTAACTGTGTTTGCCCCCA
>NW_017102787.1:0-233 GCF_001263275.1 Habropoda laboriosa
TGGACATCGGAGTCAAATTTTCGAACTACGATGTGGGAGAAAATACTGATAATTAAATATTTCCACGTAAAATTAATTGCTAAAACTAAATGTGACCAAAGAAAACTTACCATTTTTTGGTTCCGAATACAAAGTTTGGGTTTGTTATTTCAATAGCTCACACGGTTGCCGTCTTCCTGTTAAACAAAGCGAATATCCACATATAACGTCTCGCTTCGACATAGTATTTCTTG
>NW_017102788.1:0-264 GCF_001263275.1 Habropoda laboriosa
ATTGTTTGTTGATAAAGAGGTAGCAATAAATAAAGTAACAGTCGTAAAAGCAGTGGTTGACATCGCAGTGGTCAATAATAATTAATTAGTTGATGGCGTATATCTTAATAGATGCTTTTCACGTCTAATTGAACAAATTAACAGTGGTGGTTATTAAACACGTGCCCTTTGTTATAAAAAAAAAACTAACCTAATGCCGGCCTCGGGAGAAACAAACAGTGGTTGGAATGTGTTATTAGAGTGTAATAAGGGTTAATTTAATTT
>NW_017102789.1:0-227 GCF_001263275.1 Habropoda laboriosa
CGCCACGTACCACTTCCCTACAGTGGGTCGTTGCAACGCCAAGGGTTTACGGTATGGGGCCCAGCAGCGTAAGTACGCTGCGGGGCGCTTGGGACTCGGGTACCTCGGGAACGTCAACTCCCGTACCACAGCCGATGGATAAAGTCGGCTGTGGCCCCTGAGGGCAACCTAACCTAACCTAACCTAACCTAACCTAACCTAACCTAACCTAACCTAACCTAACCTAA
>NW_017102790.1:0-239 GCF_001263275.1 Habropoda laboriosa
ATTTGAAGTCGTAATATTTAATTATCTGTATTATCCCCAACATCGTCGTTCGAAAATTCGACGTCGATGTCCTGAATGCATAGCAGAAATGTACTCCATTTAGAGTACGAGTATCGTACCGGTACGATACGTGAACATCGTGAAGAAATACTATCTCCAAGAGCGACGTTATAGGTGTATATTCGCTTCGTATAACAGTAACAGGGGAACCGTTTGAGATTTGAATAACAAAGCACTCC
>NW_017102791.1:0-792 GCF_001263275.1 Habropoda laboriosa
CACGTCGAAATATTTAATTATCTGTGTTTGCCCCCAACATCTTAGTTCTAAAATACGTCGCCGTCGTCCAGAATACATAGTAGAATCGTACGCCATTTAGAGTGCGGGTATCGTACCGGTACGTTACCTGAAAATCGCGAAGAACTACTATCACCTAACCGACGTTATATTTGTATATTCGCTTCGTTTAACAGTAACACGGGAACCGTTTGAGCTATTGAAAAAACAAATCACACTTTTGTATTCGGAACCAAAGGAGGTAAGATTTCGTTGTGAACTTTTATTTATTGCAAATATTTCTAACGACTAAATATTTAATTACTTGTATTTTCAACCGCAACGTAGTTCGAAAATTCGACGCCGGTGTCCAGAATGCATAGCAGAACCGTACGCCATTTAGGGGACGAGAATGGTCCCAGTATGTTATGTGAAAGTAGCAAAGAAATACTATCACCTAGCGGCCATTATATTTGTATATTCGCTTCGTTTAACAACAGTAACACGGTAACCGTTTGAGATATTGAAAAAAAAAACCACACCTTCGTATTCGGTTCCATTAAAATGTAATACTTTGTTGGTAACTTTGATTTGTCTGAATTATTTCTAACGACGAAATATTTAATTACTTGTATTTTCAACCGCATCGTAGTTCGAAAATTCGACGCCGGTGTCCAGAATGCATAGCAGAACCGTGCGCCATTTAGAGGACGAGTATCGTACCGGTACGTAACGTGTAATTCGCGAAGAAATGCTATCTCCATGCGCGACGTTATATGTGTATATTAGCTTCTT
>NW_017102792.1:0-902 GCF_001263275.1 Habropoda laboriosa
GTTTTCTCTATATTTTGGATGTTTCGCCACGTAAAACGGGTTTCAACGAATATAAACCGAAATTCTGCTGTGTTCTCGCGACAAACCACGTATCGCTGTATTGCAAACATCTGATATCTCTTTATTATGCTTGTTTCGCCACGTAAAATGAGTTTTAAGGAATATAAACTGAAATACTGCTGTTTTCTCACGACAAACCACGTTTTGCAGTACTGCACACGACTGGTTTCTCGTTATTTTGCATGTTTCCCCACGTAAAACGTGTTTTAACGAATATAAACTGAAATACCGCTGTTTTCTCGCGACAAACCAAGTTTTGCATCAGTGCAAACGACTGTTCCCTCTTTATTTTGCATGTTTCGCACCGTAGAACGTGTTTTAACGAATATAAACTGAAATACTGCTGTTTTCTCGCGACAAGCCACGTTTTGCATTACTGCAAACATCTGTTTTCTCTTTATTTTGCATGTTTCGCCACTTAAAACGTGTTTTAACGAATATAAACTGAAATACTGCTTTTTTCTCGCGACAAACCACGTATCGCTGTATTGCAAACATCTGTTATCTCTTTATTATACTTGTTTCGCCACGTAAAATGAGTTTTAACGAATATAAACTGAAATACTGCTGTTTTCTTTCGACAAACCACGTTTTGCAGTACTGCAGACGACTGGTTTCTCGTTATTTTGCATGTTTCCCCACGTAAAACGTGTTTTAACGAATATAAACTGAAATACTGCTGTTTTCTCGCGACAAACCACGTTTTGCATCAGTGCAAATGACTGTTCCCTCTTTATTTTGCATGTTTCGCACATTAGACCGTGTTTTAACGAATATAGACTGAAATACTGCTGTTTTCTCGCGACAAACTCCTTTTTGCAGTACTGCAAACATCTGTTTTC
>NW_017102793.1:0-933 GCF_001263275.1 Habropoda laboriosa
AGTATTTCGAGAGCCCAAATCGTACCGTTACGTTACGTGAAAATCGCGACGAAATACTATCTCCAAGCGCGAAGTTATATGTGTATATTCGCTTCGTTTAACAGTGACACGGTAACCGTTTGAGCTTTGAATAACAATCCACAACTTTGTATTCGGTATTAAAAATAGGTAAGGTTTCGTTGGGAACTTTTATTTATTGGATTCATTTCTAACGACGAAATATTTAATTCCATGTATTTTCCCCCACATCGTATTTCCGAAAATTTGACGCCGACGTCCAGAATGAATAGCAGAATAAAACACCCTTTAGAGTACGAATATCGCCGCAGTATGTTATGTGAAAGTCGCGAAGAACTTCTATTGCCTATCCGCCGTTATAGGTGTATATTCCCTTCGTGTAACAGTATCACAGCAACCGTTTGAGATATTGCAGAACCAAGCACAACTTCGTTTTCGGTACCAAAAAGAGGCAAGATTTCGGTGGCCACATTTAGTTTTAGAAATTATTCTTCCCGTCGAAATATTTAATTATCTGTGTTTGCCCCCAACACCTTAGTTCTAAAAAACGACGCCGTCGTCCAGAATACATTGCAGAATCGTACGCCATTTAGAGTACGAGAGTTGCCGCCGTATGTTATGTGAAAGTCGCGAAGAACTACTATCGCCTAGCCGACGTTATAGGTGTATATTCGCATCGTTTAGCAGTAAGACGGCAACCGATAAGCAATTGAAACATCTAACCCAAACTATTTATTCCGAACCAAAAAAGGTAAGGTTTCGTTGGATAAATTTAGCTGAAGAAATTATATTTAATATCGAAATTTTGAACTATCTGTATCTGCCCCCAACATCGTAGTTCGAAGATTCGAAGCCGGCGTCCAATATGCATAGCAGAACCGTACGCCATTTAGAGGACGAGAATCGTCCCAGTAT
>NW_017102794.1:0-376 GCF_001263275.1 Habropoda laboriosa
CATTTAGAGTACGAATACCGCCGCAGTATGTTATGTGAAAATCGAGAAGGAATAGTATCTCCATGCGCGACGTTAAATGTGTATATTCGCTTAGTTTAACTGTAACAGGGCAACGTTTGAGCTATTGAAAAAACAAAGCACACCTTTGTCTTCGGTGTCAAAAAAAGGTATGATTTTGTTGGGAACATTTATTTGTAGGGAATATTTTTAAAGTCGCAATATTTAGTTATCTGTATTTGCCCCCATCATCGTAGAGAGAGAATTCGACGCCGACGTCCAGAATGAATTGCAGAAACGTAATCTATTATGAGTACATTATCGTACTGGTACGTTACGTGAAAATCTCGAAGAAATACTATCTCCAAGCGCGACGTTA
>NW_017102795.1:0-601 GCF_001263275.1 Habropoda laboriosa
AACAAACCACATCTTTATATTCGGTACCAAAAAAAGGTGATATTTCGTTTGGAACAAATATTTGAAGGGAATATTTTTAAAGACGAAATATATAGTTATCTGTATTTGCCCCCACCATCGTAGTTCTTATATTCGACGCCATCGTCCAGAATGCATAGCAGAATCGTAATATTAGGAGGACGAGTATCGTACCGGAATGTTACGAGAAAATTGCAAAGAAATACTATCTCCATGCGCGACGTCAAATGTGTATATTCGCTTCGTTTAATGGTAACACGGGAACCGTTTGAGATATTGAATAAACAAACCACACCTTTGTGTTCGGTTCCATAAAAAAAGTAATATTTTGTTGGTAACTTTTATTTGTCTGAATTATTACTACCGACGAAATATTTAATTATTTGTAATATCCCGCACATTGTAGTTCGAAAATTCGTCGCCGATGTAAAGAATGCATAGCAGTATCGTACTCCATTTCGAGTACGAGTATCGTACCGGTACGTAACGTGAAAATCGCGAAGAAATAATATCTCTAGCGTGACGGTATATGCTTATATTTTATTCCTTTAACTGTAACCCGGCAACCGTGTGAGCTATTGAA
>NW_017102795.1:2294-2860 GCF_001263275.1 Habropoda laboriosa
GAATCGTCCCAGTATGATATGCGAAGTTCGCGAAGTACTACTATATCCATGTGCGACGTTATATGTGTATATTCGCATAGTTTAACTGGAACACAGGAACCGTTTGAGTTAATGAATAAACAAACCATAAATTTGTATTCGGTACCAAAAAAAGGTAAGATTTCGTTGGTCTCATTTAGTTTTAGGAATTATTTTTAACGCCGAAATAAGTAATTATGTGTATATTCCCTCACCGTCGTAGTTCGAAAATTCGGCGCCGAAGTCCAGAATGCATAGCAGAAACGTGCGTCGTTATAGATGTATATTCGCTTCGTTTAACAGTAACACGGCAAACGGTGAGATATTGAAGAACACAGCACACCTACAAATTCGGGATCAAGAAATTGTATGGTTTCGTTCGGAACATTCAGTTGTAGCAATTATTTTTAATGTCGATATACTTAATTATCTGTATTTGCCACCACCATCATAGATCTAAAATTCGACGACATCGTCCAGAATGATAAGCAGAATCGTACGCCTTTAGGAGTACGAGTATCTCCCAAGTATCTGATGTGAATATCGCG
>NW_017102796.1:0-598 GCF_001263275.1 Habropoda laboriosa
ATCTTGCATGCTTCGCCACATAAAACGTGTTCTTACGAATATAAACTGTAATACTGCTGTTTTTCGGCGGCACCCCACGTTTTGCTGTACTGCAATCGACTGTTTCCTTTTTATTTTGCATGTTCCGCCAAGTAAAACGTGTTTTAACGAATATAAACTGTAATACTGCTGTTTTTCGGCGACAAACCACGTTTTGCTGTACTGCAATCGACTGTTTCCTTTTTATTTTGCATGTTCCGCCAAGTAAAACGTGTTTTAACGAATATAAACTGTAATACTGCTGTTTTTCGGCGACAAACCACGTTTTGCTGTACTGCAATCGACTGTTTCCTTTTAATTTTGGATGTTCCGCCAAGTAAAACGTGTTTTAACGAATATAAACTGAAATACTGCTATTTCCGGCGCCAACCCCAGTTTTGCAGTACTACAAACGACTGTTTTCTTTTTATTTTGCATGTTTCACCACGTTATTCGTGTTTTAACGAGTATAAACTGAAATACTGCTGTTTTCGAGCGACAATCCAGGTTTGCAGTGCGACAAACGACTGCTTTCTCGTTATTCTGCATGTTTCGCCACGTTAATCGTGTTTTAACGAAT
>NW_017102797.1:0-3792 GCF_001263275.1 Habropoda laboriosa
CAGTGAGAATCTCGTTAATCCATTCATGCGCGTCACTAATTAGATGACGAGGCATTTGGCTAGTTTTTAAGTGCATGGTAACAAAATGCGTCGTTGTTGGGGAACATAATGTTATCATGCACACATTATGCCTGAGAGAGCAGGCATCACTCTCGCGATAGGATCGGGTTAAAATATAATAAAAGGTATATTAACAAAAGGAGTAAAAGAGGATTAGAGTACTCAGCTGCTTTGAGTACGATAAGAAATGAAGAAACTAAAAAACAAAAATAGAAGGAAGAAAAACAAAAAGAAATTACTTCTCTATGCGCACCATAGAGTCAAGATAAAAACGTCTTCGATGGTCCGCCGCCGCTACCCAACTCCCGTGCGTGGGATACGCGAGCGACCCACAGTCGCCATCGTTGTGCGATTGAATTTCCGGAAGGCCGACAAACCACCAATGAGCACCCTTGTGGAAAGCACAGAAAGGTCTCCCTTCTTAATCACTCCAAGTTCTAGTAGCTTTTTCGCCGATTCAGGGCACCATACTCCACGCCAGGATAAAGTGGCGGCTAGCACCTGAACCGACTGCGAGCCAGTGGAGGCCCTAACTTGGGACAGTAAACTGCTATTATGTGCATAATAGGCGACCTTTCTGTTATGAACCGCCGTAAGAGACCTTATGTCGCTGGTTATTTGCGCATCAACGATTAGTGTAGTAACCCCAAGGGAAGCGACAATGTCAGGCTTTCTGACACCCTCGGGGGTCACATAGCGCGGCTCCACAGACACATTAAAACCCGCTGATGACAAATTGCGGGACATATAAGCTACAACAGAATCGTGTCTTCGTATTCTGTCGGCATGCGTTCTGTGGCACGCTTGGAGGATGTGGTTGGTAGTTTCCACCCTCGCGCAACCAGCCCGACACCTGCGGTCATATTCGCGACCTCTGGATGACCTTGATTTGGATGGGAGGGCATTAATACGCAATCTACACGTATTTACAAAATCCCTGCCCGAGAGGAAGCGATTCCCGGAGGAGACCCACCGGTGCTGTGTCGGTACGGATGAAGATGAGGCCAGAGCCGCTCCATCAACCGATGCGTATAATCTCCTGGCCCAAAATCTCCTGACGTCCCTCACCGTCTCGAGCGGCGTACAATTACTCGGTTTCAGCCTTCGGTGGCACAAAAGCGTCTCGTAGTTCCAGAAGGAGCCAGGTGTCAGGTCTGGGCCCCAAACACCTCCTGACAAGGAGAGAAGACGTTTAAGTCTTAATGATGGTACTAGCCAACGCAAAGATGCCACCCCGAGTCCTCCATCCGTAACTGCTGCATGGAGGTACGCATTAGGGACGTCGTGATGTAAGTGAAGCCAGCGTCTCACATAGGACCTCACCAAACGGTCAACCTTATTGAGGCAGCCAATTGTTGCATGGCCGAGAATCAGTTGATGATAAAATTTCGGTAATATCACGCACCTTAGCGCCCACATCCTCTGCTGCGGTTTTAATGGGGCCGCAGCCAGCTTATCAAGGATGACCTTGAGAGGGTCGTAAGGTTTTACAAATAAACGGCCCTCGGGCGAGAAGGAAACCCCAAGGTACGTGAAGGTGTCGGTTCTACGAAGAGCCCTTAATTTAGAGCTCTTACAAGTTATATTAACTCTACCATCAACCGCGACCTTTTTCGCCTTACCATCTGCACGGAGAGCCACAACAAAGCTCTTCTCCGTGTTTATGTCCAAGCCACATTCAGCGAAGAAGGACGTCGCCGTGTTCAAGAGGTCTTGTAGACCCTCTGCCGTGGTGGCCATCAACAGGAGATCATCCGCGTAGGCAAGAGCGTTCAGATGCAATCCATCCGCTCGGATCCCGTAGTGGTCCGGGAGAGACTTTAAAAAGGTGTCAATCACAATGTTAAAAAGGAAGGGCGACATAGGGTCACCCTGCCTAACTCCACACGAGGGATGAATTGGTCGCGAAGTCCATTCGGATGTTCTAAGGACCAAGCTGCTCTTTGCGTAAAATTTCTTAAGGTATTGCACAAGGTTTGCTGGTGCACCTCTAGACCGAAGAATGGCGAATATGGCCTCATGCGAGACGCAATCAAAGGCCCTGCTCAGATCAAGAGACACAAGATACATCGGTTTGCAATTCCTATGGTGATAGTGGAGAACCATGTCCAAGAGGAAGGTGGCCTCTGCGCAACCATCGGCCCTTATAAACCCGCGCTGCCTGATATCCAGCGGGATTAGCCTCGACAGCCTGTTCGCCAGTACTTTATGGAACGTCCTGGTGACAACGGATGATATAGCAATTGGGCGAAAATCGGCTGGAGAAATCGGATTTGGTTTCTTAGCTATAAATATCACGACAGATTTGCATAAGTCCTCTGGAAGCTCACCACAAAGTAAAAAGATATTAAATATCCGGGTCAGTATATCTACTGGTACAGCCCGAAAGGCGCGACAGGAAATGTTATCTGGGCCAGAAGAGGTGCCGCGCTTGGGAAAGCACGGCAGTATCTCACTGGCCGAGATAGGAGCCCACGCCTCGGGAACTTCGGGGTCACTGTCCCGGCGAGCCTGATATAAAGTAGGCGTGGATTCGAATATTTTAGACCAAAATGGCTCCATTAGTCCTCTGTCGACAGCCGTAACCTGGGAGACTTCCTCCAGAATACTCCCGATGCATCTCCCCGGATCCTTCTTGAACAGACGCTGAGTCCGAGCATAGTCGGCTCTGCGCTGCTTCCGCTTCGATAGTATGGCGGAATGCATATCCGGTTTGCGCAAACGGGATCGTTGTTGCTGATTCGGAAAGATTTCTCCGATAAAATGTGCAATCTCTGTCGTGAGATCCGACAGTGATATATCGCTAATCCGGCTAATAATACGATTAAGTACTGGAACGCAGTAGTTCCTTCCCTGCAACTGCGGTAAGGCACCGAGGGCCGCGCGAATTGGAGGTGAGAGGTGATCGACGACAACGGGGGCATCAACAGTCGTAGATTCGCGATCCTGTGGATACTCCGTATTTCTAAGGTCGTTTAGAAATCTTTGGACCGCAGCCTTATAGTCCTCGCGCCTACGTTGCCCCTTAATGCTCTCTAGAGTTCTGTTAGGGAACGCGTCGTGCAAGAGCTGGTTGACTAGATGATGGCCTTCCATGATAAGTGCTGCTTCCTTATGAGCCAGGCGCATACGTTCCTCGTCCGACCACCTAACCTTACTTTGCGCAGGGATCACCTGCTCGTCGCGGGCCACAGGATGGGCTCTTCTAAAGTGGACTCCAAGTCCAATCTTTGTAGCAAAGGAGCGACAACAGCCCGGAAACTCGCAGACAAACATGTTCACAATGGTAGGAACAGGCGCACAGGCGGCAGGCACACCAGCGGAAGACGAAGAGAGAGAAGAAGAAGAAGGAAGATTAATACTAAAGGAAGGGGTTAAAATAGCTGGGGCAGCAGAGCCAGAGGGCCCGCCACCTACTACCGTTTCATCCGAGGCTTTTTTCATATTTTTAGTGCCAGCTAGGTAAGGACCGAGAGGGTTGGCAGCCCGCAAGGTCCTGGGTCGTCGCACACAGTTCAGCCATGGTGCCTGAATAATCAGGGCAGCATGTTACCGGCGGGTACCACTAGGAGGTATGTGTGCGACTAAGTCGGGAGAGGCTGAGGGACCTAACAAGAGGTCTGTATTACGCATCACCGACCCTGTAACTATAACTCCCTACAGATGTTATTAAGAGAGTCATAGTTACTCCCGCCGTTTACCCGCGCTTTTTTGAATTTCTTCACGTTGACA
>NW_017102798.1:0-2829 GCF_001263275.1 Habropoda laboriosa
TAACCATGTGCGACGTAATGTATGTATATTCGCTTCGTTTAACAGAGACACGGGAAGCGCTTGAGCTATTGAAAAAACAAACCACAGCTACGTTTTCGGTACCAAAAAAAGGTAAGATTTCGTTGGGGATATTTATTTGTTGGAATTATTTCTAACGACGAAATATTTTATTATTTGTGTTTTCCCCCACATCGTAGCTCGAAAATTCGTCGCCGGCGTCCAGAATGCATGGAAGAACCGTACGCCATTTAGAGAAGGGGAATCGTCCCAGTATGATATGCGAAGGTCGCGAAGAACTACTATAACCATGTGCAGCGTTACATGTTATATTCTCTTCGTTTAACAGTAACAGGGCAACGTTTGAGCTGTTACGTACGCAGACTAGCCGACACGGCGGCGCCGAGACATCCGCCTCGAGCTCACCCCCGTGAGATAAAGTAAACGAACGCATTTCGGTCTCATGGGACAATTAGGGCCCCCACCACCCAAAAAGTACAAATTTTGGAGTATATAAGGGCATGATTTTCGGGGCTCAGGGGCAGTCACAGTTCAGAGTTACCCTGAACGTTAGAGTAGCTCAGTATCTATATAGTTATCGTTCGACACGAGCAAGATCGGGCTCAATTCCCTTTCGAGCAACCCAGTATAATACTAAATTCGTAAGTGTCAACTAGACATTCTTGTCTACGACTTCCTCGCGTACTCATCGTGTAATGTCGAGAAGGAAGACTCTAGCTCAGCCAAGAATCAACCATTGTGATTCATATTTAAACATTGCAATCTTATTGTAACCACAATTTAATATTATTAGAATATAGTTGTTGTAGAATAGCCTTGCCTATATTCAATTAGCCATCTCCTCGTAATATTAGTAACGGATTTGCTAGACTCACAAATGATATATCTTAACCGCTCGAGGTATATCCGACATTATGGTACGTACTGTCCTCACAATTACCAAACCTTGTCCATCCTTTGGAGAACGGCGTATATACCACGTACGCCGACGGTTCCCTTCCTGTCGGATTGGTTGTCAACAACGTATCACCCTCACACGGTGAAAGTTTTGACCGATCCACAAACCCAAACAAGTTTTACGCTCCATGTGAGGACAAGACCGCGTAAACCCGTAACAGAACTATTGAAAAAATAAAGCACACCTTTGTATTCGGTATCAAGAAAGGTTAAGATTCAGTTGGTCACATTTAGTTTTAGGATTTATTATTAACGTCGAAATATTTAATTATCTGTGCTTTCCCCCACCATCGTAGTTCGAAAATACGACGCCACGTCCAGAATGCATAGCGGAATCAAATACCATTAGAGTACGAATATCGCCGCAGAATGTTATGTTAATGTCGCGAAGATCCACTATCGCCTAGCAGACGTTATATGTGTATATACGCTTCGTTTTACAGTAAGACCGGAACCGTTGAGCTTTGAATAACAAAGCACACCTTTGCCTTCGGTATCAAAAAATGGTAAGATTTAGTTGGGAACATTTATTTGTAGGGAATATTTTTAAAGTCGAAATATTTACTTATCTGTATTTGCCCCCACCATCGTAGTTCGAAAATTGGATGCCGGAGTCAGAATGCATAGCGGAATCAAACACCATTAGAGTACGAATATCGCCGCATTAAGTTTGGTTAATGTTGCGAAGAACTACTAATGCCAAGCCGACGTTATATGTGTATATACGCTTCGTTTAAAAGTAACAAGGGAGCCGTGTGAGGCATTAAAGAAACAAGCACACATTTATATTCGAGGCCAAAAAATTCTAAGATTTCGTTGGATACATTTAGCTGAAGGGATTATATTTAAAGTCGATATCATTAATTATCTGTATTTGCCCCCACCATCGTAGTTCTAACATTCGACGCCGATGTCCAAAATGCATAGCATAATCGTACTCCATTAAGAGTACGAGAATCGTACCGGAACGTTACGTGAATATCGCGAAGAAATACTATCGCCAAGCCCAATGTTGTAGGTGTATATTCGCTTCGTTTATCAGTAACGCGGAAACCGTTTGAGCTATTGAATAAACCAACCATACCTTTGTTTTCGGTACCACAAAAAGGTAAGATTTCATTGGATACATTTAGCTGAAGGAATTATATATAAAGTCGATATCATTAATTATCTGTATTTGCCCCCACCATCGTAGTTCTAAAATTCGATGCCGTCGTCCAGAATGCAAAGCCGAATCGCACGCCATTTATATTAGAAGGATCGTCCCAGTATGATACGCGAAGGTCGCGAAGAACTATTATAACCATGTGCGACGTAATGTATGTATATTCGCTTCGTGTAACAGTGACACGGGAACCGCTTGAGCTATTGAAAAAGAAACCACACATTCGTATTCGGTACCAAAAAAATATAAGAATTCTTTGGGAACAATTATTTGTAGGGTATATTTATAAACACGTAATATTTAATTATCTGTATTTGCCCCCACAATTGTCGTTCGAAAATTCGTCACCGATGTCCAGAATATATAGCAGAAATGTACTCCATTTAGAATACGAGTACCGTACCGGTACGTTACGTGAACATCGCGAAGAAATAATATCTCCATGAGCGACGTTATTTGTGTATGTTCGCTTCGTTTAACAGTAACAGGGCAACGTATGAGCTATTGAAGAAACAAGCAGACCTTTGTATTCGGTATCAAGAAATGGTAATATTTCGTTGGTCACATTTAGTTTTAGGAATTATTTTTAATGTCGCAATATTTACTTATCTGTATTTGCCCCCACCAAAGTAGTTCGAAAATTCGACGCCGATGACCAGAATGCATAGCAGAATCATTCTCTATTCTGA
>NW_017102799.1:0-1522 GCF_001263275.1 Habropoda laboriosa
TTTCGTGTCTCTGTCGTCATTTTTCTCCCTTTCAGAGCTAGTGAAGTAGAGGTATCTGCAGTAAATGGAGTAAAAATGGACAAAATTAGAAAACGAACAGCGATCCAATACCTGAAGACAAAGGACCTCGCTTCAAAGATCATTCAAGGACCTTGCAAAAATTATTCCAAGTCCTTGCGAAAATCATTCGAGGTCCTTGCGGCGCTGTCCTTTGTCACCAGGTACTGGATCATTCCTCGCTTCTATTCGTCTCTTCTCCGTACGAAACCTCGTACGTCGGTACACAAATGATCGCAGATTACACCGTAAAAATTGCAAGCACCTAGCAGCAGTTCTTCCCACTTAGGCCGCGAACTTTTCAAACCACCCTCGTATGTATGTGCTCTTAATTTGATGAATACGGTTTTGCGTGCCTAAAATAGAAATAACATTTCGGCGTTTGGTAACTGCACATTTAGTATTTTGCACATTGAAAACCTATACATCCATCCTAATATCCAACGAAGTATAATAATATTTAGGACATGGTAAAAGTTACCTACCAGACAAAGTGATGAAACCAGCTTACAAAAATGAATGGGAAACTTTTGATCGCAATTTGTCTGACGACACGAAACATTCAAAACTCCTTTGAGAATGGGAATCGGACCGAATCGGAGTCGAACAAGGGTTCGACTGGAGATCACGTTCATTACCGGCCAATTATTTTTGTTCAGCCCGTTGGAAAACCTTTCGAGTTTCTGATGATTTGACGAAACGGCACCGAAGCCTCTTGATATTTAGGTGGCGCGCGCGGAAGATTGCTGTTTAAGTAGATTCTGATCGATAATTCTTGTCACAGAAAAAGTTCAGGCGTATCATTGAATCGCAAATATTATTCACAGAAAGGACATCGTTTTCTCTCTTCTCCTTTTCTATACAGATTGCATACGAATTTATCGACCAATAGAAATTAGGAGATTTAATATTCTTCCATTTATTAACACTAAACGTACCACGCTCGGTCAAACGACCGGATTTCAAATTTGATTTGAAACCATGCATCTGTTTTTTCCCGTTCTTGTTCAAAATAAAAATGCAAATGTGTCATTTTTTTTTATTATTATCTAAAGACGATTTTCTGCGTTGTTTCCTATATTCAGTTTGACAATCGCCTGTATTCCATTGGGAAAAGTATGACTATTTCATATCCGGTCATTTGACCGCCTACGATAAGAATAGGAATACATAAAGTGTCGGTACGTTTAGTGTTACCCAAATTCTATAGTTACTCTGACATTATGTAAAGTTTGATTCATTGTATTGTATGCAAAGGGTATTCGGTAAATAGAAGTAGCAAATTTAAATTTAATGCAACTATTGTCACCATGTTGTGTCTATCCTTCAAAATTGTACGATTGCAAAACAATGTTGGCACTTACTACTTGAAATAATGGAGATAATTAAGATGGACAGAGTGGATCCAAACATCTCGTATAGTAATCAAATTAATAATTAACGAAATTTCAAATTACGTCAACAC
>NW_017102800.1:0-255 GCF_001263275.1 Habropoda laboriosa
TTAAACACCCAATAAAAGTTCATGTTTGGGGGTGCTTCAACAGTCGGGGTTTCGGAACTTTGTACGTCTTTATGGATAATTTAAATGCCCAGAAGATGCTTAAACTGTACCAAAGGGGTCTCTTAGTATCGGTGAAACATTGGTTTAAAAGAACCAGAGATCATTGGATACTTCAAGAGGACAACGACCCCAAACACCGAAGCCGCCTTTGTACGGAGTGGAAAACAGCGAATAGTGTCAACGTGTTGGATTGGC
>NW_017102801.1:0-239 GCF_001263275.1 Habropoda laboriosa
ACATCTGTTTTCTCTTCATTTTGCATGTTTCGGCCACGTAAAACGTGCTTTAACGAATATAAATTGAAATACCGCTGTTTTCTCGCGACAAACCACGTATCGCTGTATTGCAGACATCTGTTATCTCTTTATTATACTTGTTTCGCCACGTAAAATGAATTTTAACGAATATAAATTGAAATACTGCTGTTTGCTCACGACAAACCACGTTTTGCAGTACTGCACACGACTGTTTCCTT
>NW_017102802.1:0-2777 GCF_001263275.1 Habropoda laboriosa
GGCCAACGAAACCTTACCTTTTTTTGGTACCGAATACAAAGGTGTGGTTTGTTTTTGCAATAGATCAAACGGTTCCCGTGTTACTGATAAACGAAGCGAATATTCACAAATAACGTCCCGCTTGGTGATAGTATTTCTTTGCAATTTTCACGTATGTTAGATGTACGATACTCGTACTCCAATTAAAGTACGCATCCACTATGCATTCTGGACATCGGCGCCGAATTTTCGAACTCCGATGTTTGGGGGAAAATACAGATAATTAATTATTTTGACTTTATAAATGATATCTACAACTGAATGTTCCCAACGAAACCTTATCTTCTTCTGGTACCGAATACAAAGGTGTGATTTGTTTTTTCAAAAGCTGAAACGGTTCCCGTGTTACTGTTAAACGAAGCGAATATACACATATACCGTCGCGCTTGGAGATAGTATTTCTGCGTGGTTTTCACGTAACGTACCCGTGCGATGCTCGTACTCAAAATAGAATACGTTTCTGCTATGCATTCTGGACTCCGGCGTCGAATTTTCGAACTAGATTGTGGGGGAAAATACAGATAATTAAATATTACGACTTTAGACATAATGGCAACAAATAAATAGACCCAACCATATCTTACCTTTTTTTGGTACCGAATACGAAGGAGTGGCTTGTTTTTTCAATAGCTCAAACGGTTCCCGTGTTACTGTTAATCGATGATAATATACACATATAACGTCGGCTAGGTGATAGTATTTCTTCGCGACTTTCACATAACATAGTGGGGGGATACTCGTACTCTAAATGGCGTACGATTCAGCTACGCATTCTAGACAACAGCGTCGAATTTTAGATCTATGATGGTGGGGGCAAATACAGATAATTAAATAGATCGACGTTAAAAATAATTCCTAAAACTAAATGTGACCGACGAAATCTTACCTTTTTTTGGTACCGTATACAAAGCTGTTGTTTGTTTTTTCAATAGCTCAAACGGTTCACGTGTTACTGATAAACGAAGACAATATACACATATAACGTCTGCTAGGCGATAGTAGTTTTTCGCGACTTCCACATAACAAACTGCGGCGATATTCGTTCTCCAATGGTGTTTATTCTGCTATGCATTCTGGACGTCGGAGTCGAATTTTCGAACTACGATGGTGGGGGAAAATAGAGATAATTAAATATTTCGTTGTTAGAAATAATTCCTAAAACTAAATGTGACAAAGAAGTCTTACCATTTTTTGATGCCGAATACAAGGTTGTGCTTTGTTATGCAGAGCTCTAGCGGTTCCGGTCTTACTGTTAAACGAAGCGAATGTACACATATAACGTCGCACACGGTGATAGTATTTCTTCGCGACCATCGCATATCCTACTGGGACGATTCTCGTCCTCTAAATGGCGTACGATTCTACTATGCATTCTGGACGACGGCGTCGAATTTTAAATCTACGATGGTGGGGGCAAATACAAATAACTAAATATTTTGACTTTAATAATAATTCCTAAAACGAAATGTGACCAACGAAATATTACCTTCTTTTGGTACCGAATACAAAGTTGTGGTTTGTTTTTTCAATAGCCATTCGGTTCCCGCGTACCAGTTAAACGAATAGAATATAAACATATACCGTCACGCTAGAGATTTATTTCTTCGCGATTTTCACGGAACGTACTGGTACGGTACTCGTACTCTAAATGGAGTACGATTCTGCTATGCAGTCTGGACATCCGCGCCGAATTTTCGAACTGCGATTTGGGCGAAAATACAGATAATTATATACTTCGACTTTAAATATATTTCCTTCAGCTAAATATATCCAGTAAATCTTACAATTTGATGATCCCGAATTTAAAGGTGTGCTTGTTTCTTCAATATCTCACACGGTTGCCGTGTTACTGTTAAACGAAGCGAATATACACCTATAACGTCGGCTAGGCGATTGTCGTTCTTCGCGACTTGCACATAACATACTGCTGCGATATTCGTACTCTAATGGTGTTTGAATCTACTATGCATTCTGGACGTGGCGTCGAATTTTCGAACTTCGATGTTGGGGAAAATACAGATAATTAAATATTTCGACGATAAATATAGTTCCTAAAACTAAACGTGACCAACGAAACCTTACCTTCTTTTGGTACCGGATACAAAGTTGTTGTTTGTTTTTTCAATTGCTCAAACGGTTCCCGTGTTACTGTTAAATGAATCGAATATATACATATAACGTCACGCGAGAGATATTATTTTTTCGCCATTTTCACGTAACGTTCCGGTACGGAACTGGTACTCTAAATGGAGTACATTTCTGTTATGCATTCTGGACATCGGCGTCGAATTTTCTCTCAGCGATGATGGGGGCAAATACAGGTTATTAAATATTTCGACTTTAAATATAATTCCTTCAGCTAAATGCATCCAACGAAATCTTACAATTTTTTTGATCCCGAATATAAAGTTGTGCTTGGTTCTTCAATATCTGACATGGTTGCCGTGTTACTGTTAAACGAAGCGAATATACACATATGACGTTGGCGGTACCGAATACAAAGGTGTGGTTTGTTCTTTCAATAGCTCAAGCGGTTTCCGTGTTACTGTTAAACGAAGCGAATATAACATATAAAGTCTCACTTGGAGATAGTATTTCTTCGCGATTTTCACGTAACGTAACGGTACGATACTCGTACTCCAAATGGAGTACAATTCTGCTATGCAATCAGAACTCCGACGTCGAATTTTCGATCTACGATGTGGGGGATAATACAGATAATATGAATATTTCGACGT
>NW_017102802.1:4586-5090 GCF_001263275.1 Habropoda laboriosa
ACAATTTTTTGATCCGGAATATAAAGGTGTGTCTGCTTCTTCAATATCTCACACGTTTGCCGTGATGCAGTTAAACGAAGCGAATATACACATATAACGTCTCGCTTGGGGATAGTATTTCTTGGCCATTTTCACGTAACGTACCGGTACGATACTCGTACTCTAAATGAAGTATGATTCTGCTATGAATTCTGGACTTCGGCGCCGAATTTTCGAACTACGATGGTGGGGGAAAATAAAGATAATTAATTATTTCGACGTTAATAATAATTCCTAAAACTAAATGTTTCCAACGAAATCTTACCTTTTTCGATACCGAATACAACGGTGTGCTTTGTTTTTTCAATAGCTGAAACGTTTCCCGTGTTACTGTTAAACGATGCGAAGATACACATATAACGTCTGGCTTGGCGATAGTATTTCTCTGCAACTTTCACGTATCATACTGCGGCAATTCTCGTACTCTAAATGGCGAACGGTTCTGCTATGCATTCTGTACGCAGG
>NW_017102802.1:6946-7715 GCF_001263275.1 Habropoda laboriosa
CCGTGTTACTGTTAAACGAAGGGAATATACACCTATAACGTCGGCAAGGCGATAGTAGATCTTCGTGACTTTCACATAACATACTGCAGCGATATTCGTACTCTAATGGTTTTTGATTCTGCTATGCCTTCTGGACATCGGTGTCCAATTTTCGAACTATTTTGGTGGGGGCAAATACGGATAAGTAAATATTTCGACGTTAATAATAGTTCCTAAAACTAAATGTGACCAACTAAGCCTTACCATTTTTTGATACCGAAGACAACGGTGTGCTTTGTTATTCAAATCTCAAACGGTGCTGATGTTACTGTTAAACGAAGCGAAAATACACCTATAACGTCGCACACGGTTATAGTAGTTCGTCGAGACCTTCCGATATCATACTGGGACGATTCTCGTCCTCCAAATGGCGTACAGTTCTGCTCTGCATTCTGGACGTCGGCGACGAATTTTCGAACTACGATGGTGGGGGAAAATACAGATAATTAAATATTTCGACGTTACTAATAAATCCTAAAACTAAATGTGACCAACTGAATCTTTACATATCTTGATACCGAATACAAAGGTGTGCTTTGTTTTTTCAATAGCTCAGTTACGGGTTTACGCGGTCTTGTCCTCACATGGAGCGTAAAACTTGTATGGGTTTTGGATCGGTCAAAACGTTCACCGTATGAGGGTGATACGTTGTTGACAAGCAACCCGTCAGGATTGGAACCGTCGGCGTACGTGGTATATACGCCGTTCTCCAAAGGATGGACGCGGTTTG
>NW_017102803.1:0-1829 GCF_001263275.1 Habropoda laboriosa
TGAATAACAAAGCAGACCTTTGTATTCGGTATCAAGAAATAGTGATATTTCGTTGGTCACATTAAGTTTTAGGAATTATTTTTACGTCGAAATACTTAATTATCTGTATTTGCCCCCACCATCGTAGTTCGAAAATTCGGCGCCGAAGTCCAGAATCCATAGCAGAATCATACTCCATTTAGAGTACGAGTATCGTAAGGTACGTTGCGTGAAAATCGCGATGAAATACTGTCACCAAGCGCGACGTTATAGGTGTATATTCGCTTTGTTTAACAGTAACACGGCAGCCGTGTGAGATATTGAAGTAACAAACCACAACTTTGTATTCTGTACCAAAAATGGTAAGTTTTCGGAAGATACATTTAGCTGAAGGAATTATATTTAAAGTCGAAATATTTAATTATCTGTATTTGCCCTCACCATCGTAGTTCGAAAATTCGGTGCCGATGTCCAGAATGTATAGCAGAAATGTACTCCATTTAGAGTACGATTATCGTACTGGTACGTTACGTGAAAATTGCGAAGAAATTCTATCTCCAAGCGCGACGTTATATGTGTATTTTCTTTTGTTTAACTGGTACACGGGTACCATTTGAGGTAATGAAAAAACAGACCACGCCTTTGTATTCGGTACCAAGAAAAGTTAAGATTTCATTGGATACATTTAGCTGAAGGAATTATTCCTAACTACGAAATGTTGAATTATTTGTGTTCTCCCCCACATCGTAGTTCGAAAATTCGACGCCACGTCCAGAATGCATAGCCGAACCGTTCGCCATTTAGAGGATGTGAATCGTCCCAGTATGGTATGCGAAAGTCGCGAAGAACTTCTATAACAATGTGCGACGTTATATGTGTATATTCGCTTCGTTTAATAGTAACACGTGAACCATTTGTGCTATTGAAAAAACAAACCACACGTTCGTTTTCGGTACCAAAAAGAGGTATGATTTCGTTGGGAACAAACATTTAGAGGGAATATTTTTAAAGTCGAAATATTTAATTAACTGTATTTTCCCCCACATCGTAGTTCGAAAATTCGACGCCAAGTCCAGAATGCATAGCAGAATCAAACACAATTAGAGTGCGAATATCGCTGCAGTATGTTATGTGAAAGTCACGAAGAACTACTGTCGCCTAGCCGACGTTATAGATGTATATTCCCTTCTTTTAACAGTAACACGGGAACCGTTTGTGCTATTGAAAAAACAAATCACACCTTCGTTTTCGGTACCAAGAAAAGGTAAGATTTCGTTGATAACAAACATTTAGAGGGAATATTTTAAAAGTCGAAGTATTTAATTATCAGTATTTTCCCCCACATTGTAGTTCGAAATTTGGACACCGGAGTCCAGAATGCATAGCAGAATCGTACTCCATTTCGAGTACGAGTATCGTAACGGTACGTTATTTGAAAATCGCGAATAAATATTATCCCCAAGCGCGACGTTATAGGTGTAAATGCGTTTTGTGCAACAGTAACACGGGACATTTTGATCTATTGAAAACACAGACCATACCTTCGTATTCGGTACCGAAAAACGGTAAGATTTCGTTGGGAACATTTATTTGTTGGAATTATTTCTAACGACGAAACATTTAATTATTTGTCTTTTCCCCCACATCGTAGTTCGAAAATTCGACACCGGCGTTCAGAATGCATACCAGAACCGTTCGCCATTTAGAGGACGTGAATCGTCCCAGTATGATATGCGAAAGTCGCGAAGAACTTCTATAACATCGCCTAGCCGAGGTTATAAGTGTATATTCGCTTCGTTTAACAGCAACACGGCAACCGTGTGAGATATTGAAGAGCCAAGCACGACTTT
>NW_017102804.1:0-218 GCF_001263275.1 Habropoda laboriosa
TGATCAAATTAACAGTGGTGGTTATTAAACACGTGCCCTTTACTATAAAAATAAAACTAACCTGACGCAGGGCTCGGGAGAAACAAACAGTGGTTGGCATGTGTTATTAGAGTGTAATAAGTGTTAATTTAATTTTTTGTTGATAAGGAGTTAGAAATTAATAAAGTAACTGTCCTATATACCCCGGTTGACATTGCAGTGGTTAATAACTATTTATT
>NW_017102805.1:0-302 GCF_001263275.1 Habropoda laboriosa
ACACATATAACGTCGCGCATGGGGATATTATTTCTTGGCGAACTTCACGTAACGCACCGGTACAATTCTCGTTCTCTAAATGGAATACAATTCTGCTATGCATTCTGCACATCGGCGTCGAATTTTCGAACTACGATGTTGGGGGGAAATAAAGATAATAAAATATTTCGGCTTTAATAAAATTCCTACACCTAAATGTATCCAACGAAGTCATACAATTTTTTGATCCCGAATATAACGGTGTGTCTGCTTCTTCAATATCTCACACGGTTGCCGTGATGCTGTTAAACGAACCGAATATT
>NW_017102806.1:0-564 GCF_001263275.1 Habropoda laboriosa
ACGTGTTTTAACGAATATAAACGGAAATACTGCTGTTCTCCCGCGACATCCCACGTTTTGCAGAACTACACACGACTGTTTTCTCTTTATTTTGCATGTTTCGCCACGTTAATCGAGTTTTAACGAATATAAACTGTAATACTGCTGTTTTCTCGCTACAGAGACGTTTTGCAGTACTGCAACATGATTGTCTCCTCATTATTTTGCATATTCCGCCACGTAAAACGTGTTTTAACGAATATATTCTGCAATACTGCTGATTTCCCGCGACAGCGAACGTTTTGCAGTGCTACAAACGACTGATTTCTCTTTATTTTACATGCTTCGCCACGTAAATCGTGTTTTAAGGAATATAAACTGAAATACCGCTTTTTCTCGCTACAAAGACGTTTTGCAGTACTGCAATCGAGTGTCTTCTTTTTATTTTGTATGTTCCGCCACGTAAAACGTGTTTAAACGATTATCAACTGAAATTATACTGTCTCCTCTCAACAAAGACGATTTGCAGTACTGCAAAATGACTGTTTCCTCTTAATTTTGCATCTTCCGCCAAGAAAAACGCGT
>NW_017102807.1:0-355 GCF_001263275.1 Habropoda laboriosa
AAACAGATGTTTGCAGTACTGCGAAACGTGGTTTGTCCCGAGATGACAGCAGTATTTCAGTTTATATTCGTTAAAACTCGTTTTACGCGTCGAAACATGCAAAATAAAGAGGAATCAGAAGCTTGCAGTACTGCAAATCGTGGTTTGTCGCTAGAAAACAGCAGTATTTCAGTTTATATTCGTTAAAACTCGTTTACCGTGGCGAAACATGCAAAATTCAGAGAAACCAGTCGTGTGCAGCACGGCAAAAAGTGGTTGGTCGCGAGAAAACAGCAGTATTTTAGTTTAAATACGTTAAAACTCGTTTGACGCGGCGAAACATGCAAAATAAAGAGAAAACAGAAGCTTGCAGTAC
>NW_017102808.1:0-1573 GCF_001263275.1 Habropoda laboriosa
GGCGTATATTTTAATAGATGGTATGCATGTCTAACTGAACAAATTAACAGTGGTTGTTATTATACACGTGCGATTTATTATAAAAAAAAAACTAAGCTAATGCCGGACTCGGGAGTAACAAACATTGGTTGGTATGTGTTATAAGAGTGTAACAACGGTTAATTTAATTTTTTGTTGATAAAGAGGTAACAATAAATAAAGTAACAGTCGCAAAAGCAGTGGTTGACATTGCAGTGGTTAATAACTATTAATTAGTTGATGGCGTATCTTTTAATCGATGGCATTGATAAATTAACAGTGGTTGTTATGAAACTCGAGTGCGTTGTTATAAAAAAAAAAAACTAACCTGATGCAGGTCACTGGAGCAAGAAACAGTGGTTGAATTATGATATTCGAGTGTAATAACGGTTAGTTTATTTTTTTGTTGATAAGAAGGTAGCAATAAATAAAGTAACAGTCGTAAAAGCAGTAGTTGACATTGCAGTGGTTAATAACGATTAATTAGTATATGGAATATATATTTAATCGATGGTATGCATTTCTAATTAGACAAATTAACAGTGGCTGTTATGAAACTCGAGCGCGTTGTTATAAAAAAAGGAATTTAACCTGATGCAGGTCACTGGAGCAAGAAACAGTGGTTGATAAGTTATATTCGAGTGTAGTAACGGTTAGTTTAATTTTTTGATGGCAAAGAGGAAGCAATTAATAAAGTAACAGTCGTAGAAGCACTAGTTGACATTGCAGTGGTTAATAACTATTAATTAGTTGATGGCGTATATTTTAATCGATAGCATGCATGTCTAATTGAACAAATTAACAGTGGTTGTTATGAAACTCGAGCGCGTTGTTATAAAAAAAAACTATCCTAATGCCGGACACGGGTGCAACAAACAGTGGTTGATATATGATATTCGTGTTAAATAACCGTTAATATAATTTCTATTTGATAAAGATGTTGCAATATAATGTAACAGTCGTAAAAGCAGTGGTTGACATTGCTGTGGTTAATAACAATTAATTTGTTGATGGCATATATTTTAATGGATGGTATGCATTTCTAATTAGATAAATTAACAGTGGTTGTTATGTAACACGAGTGCGCTGTTATAAAAAAAAAAAACTAACCTGAAGCAGGTCACTGGAGCAAGAAACAGTGGTGTATATATGATATTCGGGTGTAATAACGGTTAATTTAAATTTTTGTTGATAAAGAGGTTGCAATAAATAAAGTAAGAGTCGTAAAAGCAGTGGTTGACATTGCAGTGATTAATAACAGTTAATTAGTTGATGGCATATATTTTATTGGATGGTATGCATTTTTAATTAGATAAATTAACAGTGGTTGTTATGAAACTCGAGCGCGTTGTTATAAAAAAAACAAACTAACCTGATGCAGGTCACTGGAGCAAGAAACAGTGGTTGATATATGATATTCGAGTGTAATAACGGTTAATTTAATTTTTTGTGGATAAAGAGGTAGCAATAAATGAAGTAAGAGTCGTAAAAGCAGTGGTTGACATTGCTGTGGTTAATAACTATTAATTAGTTGATGGCGTATATTTTAATCGAT
>NW_017102809.1:0-217 GCF_001263275.1 Habropoda laboriosa
TCGAACTACTATTTTGGGGGAAAATACAGATAATTAATTATTTCGACGTTAATAATAATTCCTAAAACTAAATCAGACCAATGAAATCTTAGCTTTTTTTTGTACCCAATAAAAAGGTGTGCTTGGTTCTTCAATATCTAACACGGTTGCCGTATTACTGTTATACGAAGCGAATATACACATATAAAGTCGGCTAGGTGATTGTAGTTCTTCGCGT
>NW_017102810.1:0-495 GCF_001263275.1 Habropoda laboriosa
GTTTATATTCGTTAAAACACGATTTACGTGGCGAAGCATGCAAAATAAAGAGAAAACAGTCGTCTGCAGAACTGCAAAACGTGATTTGTAGCGAAAAAAAAGGAGTATTACAATTTGTATTCGTTAAAACACGATTTACGTGGCGAAACATGCAAAGTAAAGAGAAAACATTCGCCCTCAGAACTGCAAAACGTGGTTTGTCGCGGGAAAACAGCAGTATTACAGTTTATATTCGTTAAAACACGATTTACGTGGCGAATCATGCAAAATAAAGAGAAAACAGTCGTTTGTAGTACTGCAAAACGTCTTTGTAGCGAGAAAACAGCAGTATTACAGTTTATATTCGTTAAAACGCGATTTACGTGGCGAAACATGCAAAATAAAGGGATAACAGTCGTTTGTAGTACTGTAAAACGCGGGTTGTCGCGCGATAACTGCTGTATTTCAGTTTATATTCGTTATAACACGATTAACGTGGCGAAACATACCAAATAA
>NW_017102811.1:0-1049 GCF_001263275.1 Habropoda laboriosa
TGCAAACGACTGCTAATCTCTTTATTTTGCATGTTTCTCCACGTAAAACGTGTTTTAACGAATCGAAACTGAAACGCAGCTGTTTTCTCGTGACCAAGACGTATTGTAGTTCTGCAATCGACTGTTTTCTCTTTATTTTGCACGTTTCGCCACGTAAAACGTGTTTTAAAGAATAAAAACTGAAATGCTGCTGTTTTCTCGCTACAATCACGTTTTGCAGTACTGCAAACGACTGTTTTCGCTTTATTTTGCATGTTTCGATGCGTAAAACGTGTTTAAACGATTAGAAACTGAAATACTGCTGTTTTCTCGCTACAATCACGTTTTGCAGTACTGCAAACGACTGTTTTCGCTTTATTTTGCATGTTTCGATGCGTAAAACGTGTTTAAACGATTAGAAACTGAAATACTGCTGTTTTCTCGCTACAATCACGTTTTGCAGTACTGCAAACGACTGCTTTCTCTTTATTTTCCACGTTTCTCCACGTAAACCGTGTTTTAACGAATAGAAACTGAAATACTGCTGTTTTCTCGCTGCAATCACGTTTTCAGTACAGCAAACGACTGTTTTCTCTTTATTTTGCATGATTTGTAAAGACCACGTGACCCCTTTGTTCCGCGATCGCATAAGCACATTATAGAATAAGGACGTAGTCGATAATCCATTCTACACTACCTTACCATTAACCACTGGTCGATAATTCAATACACACTTCCATACCGACAACCACATACAGTAATCTGCAATACCGATTTAAGACTCAACCACACCGTAATACCATAGCAAGAGCCCGTTTCTCTGGCCAGGCTACCCCACCCAACCGGTTCCCCCACTCAGGAGGCTTCCACCACTCACGCGCGCCACGGCGCGGGAGGCAGCAGCGTCCGCTGCTCGCAGCGGGAAGTCAGTCTGCTCCGACATGTTACGGTACTCAGTCACCGTCTCTTCTACTCCGGTCGAATTCTATATCAAAGTTTTGTAACTTAGTTAGTGGACGAAGTGTTAGTTAAAATCATTGTAATCTTAGTGTTAAGTGATATTAGAATAG
>NW_017102812.1:0-735 GCF_001263275.1 Habropoda laboriosa
CCGTGTAATCTCGTAAAGGAAACCGACTGGTGTAGCTTTACACGCTTGACTGACTGCGAGCGAGATGACATGCGCGCAACAATGACGCAGCCTAGGCGTAGGACCATCTATACTGTCACTTGTAGAATCCAAACTTACTGACTCTTGTAGAGAATTTACTGTACACCGATATGTTGTCTGTAATAAGTTCCAATAAAAATAAATAAATTATAAATGAATGCGTTGTATTCTACTTCAGTCGCTTCTGTTCGCCTTAATATCTTGACGGTAATATCGATATATTGAATTATCGGTAACATAATATATCAATATTATACAATAACGATATTATCAATATTTATCGATAATAGTATCGATAGTCACACCTCGACTGGTGAGAAGGTGGAAAAGTGTGGTGTGTTGTCTGATTGATCGACTGAAACTGTTCTTTTTGGGGGAATCGAATTTGTTACTAACAAACGGAAATTTTTATGGCTGCAAGTGTTTTTCGGTTCTTCTAGAAAATGTACTGTTCGACAGGGTGCTGGATCGTCCACAGGGGGTATATGTATGGTGGGCCGCTGAACGTCGGAACTTCGGTCTGGTGTCCAAATCTGATTAACACATTTTATTGCGATAATATTCCAAACCGAGGCTTCGTTGAGACCCTGAGGTCGCAACATACCACCCTCCCCCACTGGAACTATTACTACAACGAATTAAAAATTACGAGAATGAAATGGTCTTTGAATTGAA
>NW_017102813.1:0-2747 GCF_001263275.1 Habropoda laboriosa
TCGTACGCCATTTAGAGTACGAGTTTCGCCGCAGTGTGTTATGTTAATATCGCGAAGAACTATCACCGCCTACCCGACGTTGTAGGCGTATATTCGCTTCGTTTAACAGTTACACTTCAACAGTGTGAGATATTGAAGAACCAAGCACTCCTTAGTATTCGGTATCAAAAAAAGGTAAGATTTCGATGGGAATATTTAGATTTAGGAATTACTTTTATCGTCGAAATATTTAGTTAACTGTATTTGCCACCACAATCGTAGAGAGAAAATTCGAGGCCGATGTCCAGAATGCATAGCAGAATCGTACGCCATTTAGAGTACGAGTTTCGCCGCAGTGTGTTATGTTAATATCGCAAAGAACTACAACCGCCTAGCCGACGTTATAGGTGTATATTCGCTTCGTTTAACATTAACACGGGAACCGTTTGAGCTATTGCAAAAACAAACCAGTCCTTTGTATTCGGTACCAAAGAAAGGTATGCTTTCGTTGGTCACATTTACCTTTACGAATTTATATTAACGTCGAAGTATTTAATTATCTGTATTTTCCCCCACCAGCGTAGTTCGAAAGAAATATTTAATATTCTGTATTTTTCGCCCAGCATCGTAATTCTAAAATTAGACGCCGACGTCCAGAATGCATAGTAGATTCAAAAACCATTAAGAGTACGAATATCGCCGCCGTAAGTTATGTGAATGTCGCGATGAACTACTATCGCCTAACCGACGTTATATGTGTACATTCGCTTCGTTTAACAGTATGGCCGGAACCGTTTGACATTTGAATAGCAAAGCAAACCTTTGTATTCTGTATCAAAAATTGGTAAGATTTACTTGGTCACATTTAGATTTAGGAATTAATATTAACGCTGAAATATTTAATTATCTGTATTTGCCCCCACCATCGTAGATTTAAAATTCGACGCCGGCGTCCAGAATGCACAGCAGAATCGTACTCCCTTTAGAGTACGAGTATCGTACTGGTACGTTATGTTAAAGTCGCGAAGAACTACTATCGGCTAGCCGACAGTATAGGTGAATATTCGCTTCGTTTAACAGTATCACGGCAAACCTGAGAGATATTGAAGAAGCTGACACACCTTTATATTCGGGATCAAAAAATTGTAAGATTTCGTTGTATTCACTTAGCTGGAGGTATTATTTTTAAAGTCGAAGGATTTAATTATCCGTATTACCGCCAAACATCGTATTTCGAAAATTCGACGCCGACGTCCTGAATGCATAGCAGAATCGTACGCCTTATAGGAGTACGAGTATCGCCCAAGTATCTTATGTGAAAATCGCGAATAAATACTATCACCTAGCGTGACGTTATATGTGTATATTCGCTTCGTATAACTGTAACACGGGAACCGTTTTAGCTATTGAACAAACAATGCACACCTTTGTATTCGGGATCAAAAAATTGTAAGATTTCGTTGGATACATTAAGCTGAAGGAATTATATTTAAATTCGAAATATTTAATTATCTGTGTTTTCGCGCAGCATCGTAGTTCTAAAATTAGACGCCGACGTCCAGAATGCATAGTAGAATCAAAAACCATTAAGAGTACGAATATCGCCGCCGTAAGTTATGTGAATGTCGCGATTAACTACTATCGCCTAACCGACGTTATATGTGTACATTCGCTTCGTTTAACAGTATGGCCGGAACCGTTTGACATTTGAATAGCAAAGCAAACCTTTGTATTCTGTACCAAAAATTGGTAAGATTTACTTGGTCACATTTAGATTTAGGAATTAATATTAACGCTGAAATATTTAATTATCTGTATTTGCCCCCACCATCGTAGATTTAAAATTCGACGCCGTCGTCCAGAATGCATATAAGAATCGTACGCCATTTAGAGGACGAGAATCGTCCCAGTATGATATGCGAAGGTCGCGAAGAAATACTATAACCATGTGCGACGTTAAATGTGTATATTCGCTTCGTTTAACAGTAACACGGCAACCGTGTGAGATATTGAAGAAACAAGCAGACCTTTGTATTCGGTATCAAAAAAAAGGTAAGATTTCGATGGAAACATTTATTTGTAGGTAATATTTTTAAAGTTGAAATATTTAATTATCTGTATTTTCCCCCACCATCGTAGTTCGAAAATTCGACGCCACGTCCAGAATGCATAGCGGAATCAAACACCATTAGAGTACGAATATCGCCGCATTAAGTTTGGTTAATGTTGCGAAGAACTACTACCGCCATGCCGACGTTATATGTGTATATACGCTTCGTTTAAAAGTAACAAGGGAGCCGTGTGAGGCATTAAAGAAACAAGCACACATTTATATTCGAGGCCAAAAAATTCTAAGATTTCGTTGGATACATTTAGCTGAAGGGATTATATTTAAAGTCGATATCATTAATTATCCTTATTTGCCCCCACCATCGTAGTTCTAACATTCGACGCCGATGTCCAAAATGCATAGCATAATCGTACTCCATTAAGAGTACGAGAATCGTACCGGAACGTTACGTGTACCTCCAAGCGCGACGTTATATGTGCGTATTCGTTTCGTTTAACAGTTACACAGGAACAGTTTGAGCTATAGAAAAAACAGACCACACCTTTGTATTCGGTACCAAAAAGAGGTAAGGTTTCATTGGGAACATTTATTTCTTGGAATTACTTCTAACAACGAAATATTTAATATTCTGTATTTTTCGCCCAGCATCGTAGTTCTAAAATTAGACGCCGACGTCCAGAATGCATAGTAGATTCAA
>NW_017102814.1:0-5154 GCF_001263275.1 Habropoda laboriosa
CAGTTAAACGAATAGAATATAAACATATACCGTCACGCTAGAGATATTATTTCTTCGCGATTTCACGTAACGTATCGGTACGGTACTAGTACTCTAAATGGAGTACATTTCTGCTATGCATTCTGGACACCGGGGTGAATTTTCGAACTACGATGTGGGGGAAAATACAAATAATTGAATATTTCGTGGTACAAATAATTGCTAAAACTAAATGTGACCAACGAAATCTTACCAAAACCTACCATTTTTTGGTACTCAATACAAAAGTGTGGTTTCTTTTTCAAAGGCTCCAACGGTCACCATGTTACTGTTAAACGAAGCGAATATACAAATATAACTTCGGGAACGTGAAAGAAGCTTTTCGCGACTTTCACATAACATACTTGGGCGATACTTGTACTCCCAAAGGCGTACGATTCTGCTATGCATTCTGGACGTCGGCGTCGAATCTTCGAAATACGATGTTGGGGATGATACAGATATTTAAATCCTTCCACGTTAAAAATAATTCCTTCTGCTTAATGTATACAACGAAATCTTCTAATTTTTGATCCCGATTATAAAGGTATGCTTGGTCCTGCAATATCTCACACGGTTGCCGTGTTCCTGTTAAAGAAAGCGAATATACACCTATAGCGTCGGCTAGGAGAAAGTAGTTCTTCGCGACTTTCACATAACATAATACGGCGATATTCGTACTCTACTTGGTGTTTGATTCGGATATGCATTCTGGATGCCGACGTCGACTTTTCAATCTACGATGTGGGGGAAAATACAAATAATTATATATTTCGACTTTAAAAATAATACCTACGCCTAAATGTGTGCAATAAATCTTACAATTTTTCGACCCCGAATATAGAGGTGTGCTTGGTTATTCAAAGCTCAAACGGTTCCGGAGATACTGTGAAACGAAGCGAATATACACATATAACGTCGCACATGGATATAGTAGTACTTCGCGAACTTCGCATATCATACTGGGACGATTCGTGTCCTCTAAATGGAGTACGATTCTGCTATGCATTCTGGACATCGGCGCCGAATTTTCGAACTACGATGGTGTGGCCAAATACAGATAAATAATATTTCGACTTTAAATATAATTCCTTCAGCCAAATGTATCCAACGAAATCTTATCTACTTTTGGTACCGAATACAAAGGTGTGCTTGGTTTCTCAATATCTCACTTGGATGCCGTGTTACTGTTAAACGAAGCGAATACACTCCTATAACGTCGTCTAGGCGATAGTAGTTCGTCGCGACTTTCACATAACATACTGCGGCTAATGCCGTACTCTAAATGGCGTACGAATCTGCTATGCATTCTGGACTTCGGCGCCGAATTTTCGAAATACGATGGTTTGGGCAAATACATATAACTAAATATTTCGACTTTAAATATAATTCCTTCAGCTAAATGTATCCAAGGAGAACTTTCAATTTTTTGATGCCTCATATAAAGGTGTGCTTGGTTCTTCTATATCTCACACAGTCGCCATGTTACTGTTAAACTAAGCGAATATACAATTATAACGTCGGCTAGGTGATAGTAGTTCTTCGCGTCATTCACATAACATACTGGGGCGATACTCGACCACTAAATGGCGTACGATTCTGCTTAGCATTCTGGACATCGGCGTCGAATTTTCGAACGACGATGGTGGGGGCAAATGCACCTAACTAAATATTTCGACTTTAAAAATATTCCCCTCAAATACATGTTCCCAACGAAATCCTATCTTTTTTTGATACCGAATACAAAGGTGTTGTTCGTTTGTTCATTAGTTAAAACGGTTCCCGTATTACGGTTATACAAAGCGAATATACACCTATAACGTCACGATTGGAGATAGTATATCTTCGCGACATTCACGTAACGTACCGGTGCGATGCTCGTACTCTAAATGGAGTACGATTTTGCTTTGCATTCTGGACATCGGCGTCGAATTTTCGAACGACGATGTGGGGGAAATACAAATAATTAAATATTTCGTGGTAAAAATAATTGCTAAAACTAAATGTGACCAACGAAATATTACCATTTCTTGATACGGAATAAAAAGGTGTGCTTTGTTTTTTCAATAGCTCAAACGTTGCCCTGTTACTGTTAAACGAAGCGAATATACACCTATAACGTCGCGCTTGGAGATAGTATTCCTTCGCGATTATCTCTTATCTTACCGGTACGATACTCGTACTCCAATTGGAGTACATTTCTGCTGTGCATTCTGGACATCGGCGTCGAATTTTCGAACGACGATGTGGGGGAAATACAAATAATTAAATATTTCGTGGTAAAAATAATTGCTAAAACTAAATGTGACCAACGAAATATTACCATTTCTTGATACGGAATAAAAAGGTGAGCTTTGTTTTCTCAATAGCTCAAACGGTTCCCGTGTTACTGTTAATGGAAGCGAATATACACATATAATGTCGCACATGGATATAGTAGTTCTACGCAACCTTCGCATATCATACTGCGACAATTCTCATCCTCTAAACGGCGTACGGTTCTGCTATGCATATTGGACGCCGGCGTCAAATTTTCGAACTACAATGTTGGGGAAAATACAGATGATTAAATATTTCGTCGTTAGAAATAATTCCAACAAATAAATGTTCCCAACCAAACCTTACCTTTTTTTGGTACCAAATGCAAAGGTAAGCTTTGTTTTTTTCAATAGCTCAAACGGTTCCCGTGTTACTGTTAATGGAAGCGAATATACACATATAATGTCGCACATGGTTATAGTAGTTCTTCACAACCTCCGCATATCATACTGCAGCGATTCTCATCCTCTAAATGGCGTACGGTTCTGCTATGCATATTGCACATCGGCGCCGAATTTTCGAACTACCATGTGGGAGAATATACAGATAATTAAAGATTTCGAATTTAAATATAATTCATCAGCTTAATGAATCCAACGAGATCTTACAATTTTTTGATCCCGATTACAAAGGTGTGCTTTGTTATACAAACCTCAAGCGGTGCCGATGTTACCGTTAAACGAAGCGAATATACACATATAACGTCGCACATGGTTATAGTATTTCTTCGCGACCTTCACATATACTGGGACCATTCGCGTCCTCTAAATGGCGTACGGTTCTGCTATGCATTCCGGACATCAGCGTCGACTTTTCGAAATAAGATGGTGTGGGCAAATCCAGATAATTAAATATTACGACGACAAAAATAATTCCTAAGACTAAATGCGACCAACTAAATCTTACCATTTTTTGATACCGAATACAACGGTGTGCTATGTTATTTAGAGCTCAAACGGTTCCGGTGTTACTGTTAAACGAAGCGAATATACACATATAACGTCGCACATGGTTATAGTATTTCTTCGCGACCTTCGCATATCATACTGGGACGACTCTCGTCCTCTAAATGGCGTACGATTCTACAATGCATTCTGGATGACGGTGTCGAATTTTAAATCTACGATGGTGGGGGCAAATACAGATAACTGAATATTTTGACATTAATAATAATTCCTAAAACGAAATGTGACCAACGAAATATTACCTTATTTTGGTACCGAATACAAAGTTCTGGTTTGTTTTTTCAATTGTCATACGGTTCCCGTGTTACTGTTAAACGAAGCGAATATACACATATTTCGTCGCGCTTGGAGATACTATTCCTTCTCGATTTTCAAGCAACGTAACGGTACGATACTCGTACTCTGAATGGAGTACATTTCTACCTATGACTTCTGGACATCGGCGTCGAATTTTCGAACTACTGATGTTGAGGGCCAATACAGATAATTAAATGTATCGATATTAAAAATAATTCCTTCAGCTGAATGTTTACAACGAAATATTATCATGTTTTGATACCGAATGCAAAGGTGTGCGCAGTTATTCAAACCTCGAACGGTGCTGATGTTACTGTTAAACGAAGCGAATATACACATATAACGTCGACTAGCCGATAGTAGTTCTTCACGACTTTCACGTAACGTACCGTTACGATACTCGTACTCTAAATGGAGTACATTTCTGCTATGATTTCTGGACATCGGCGTCGAATTTTCGAATTCCGATGGTGAGGGCAAATACAGATAACTAAATATTTCGACATTAAATATAATTCCTTCAGCAAAGTGTATCCAACGAAATCTTACAATTTCTAGATCCGGAATATAATGGAGTGCTTGGTTCTTCAATATATCACACGGTTGCCCTGTTGCTGTTAAATGAAGCGAATATACACCTACAACGTAGGCTAGGCGATAGTAGTTCTTCGCGACATTAACCTAACACACTGCGGCGATACTCGTACTCTAATTGGAGTACGATTATGCTATGCATTCTGGACATCGGCGTCGAATTCTCTCTCTACGATGGTGGCGGCAAATGCAGATAACTAAATATTTCGACTTTATAAATAATTCCTTCAGATAAATGAATACAATAAATCTTACAATTTTTCGACCACGAATATAAAGTTGTGCTTAGTTATTCATTGCTCAAACGGTTCTGGTGTTACTGTTAAACAAAGCGAATATACACATATAACGTCGCACATGGTTATTGTAGTTCTGCGCGACCTTCGCATATCATACTGGGACGATACACGTCCTATAAATGGCGCACGGTTCTGCTATGCGTACTGGACGCCGGCGTCGAATTTTGGAAATACGATGTGGGGGAAAATACAAATAATTGAATATCTCGTCGTTACAAATAATTGCAATAACTAAATGTTCAAAACGAATTCTTACCTTTTTTTGGTACCGAGTACAAAGGTGTGGTGCTTTTTCAATAGCTCAGACGGTTCCCGTTTTACTGTTAAACGAAGGGAATATACACATATAACGTCGGGCTTGGAGATGGTATATCTTCGCGAATTTCACGTAACGCACCGGCGTCGAATTTCCGAACTACGATGGTGGGGGAAAATACAGATAATAAAATATTTCGACTTTAGACATAATGGCAACAATTAAATAGACCCAACCAAATCTTACCTTTTATTGGTACCAAATACGAAGGAGTGGTTAGTTTTTTCAATATCTTACACGGTTGCCGTGGTGCTGTTAAGCGAAGCGAATATACAAATATAATGTCGCGCTTGGAGGTAGTAGTTCTTCGCGACTTTCACATTACATACTGCGGGGATTTTCATAT
>NW_017102815.1:0-979 GCF_001263275.1 Habropoda laboriosa
GTGTACCCGTTAAAAAAAGCGAATATACACATATAACGTCACGCTTGGATATATTATTTCTTCGCGAATTTCAAGTAACGTGCCGGTACGGTACTTGTACTCTAAACGGATTACATTTCTGCTATGCATTCTGGACACCGGTGTCAAATTTTCGAACTACGATGGTGGGGGAAAATACAGATAACTAAATATTCCGACTTTAAAAATATTCCCTACAAATATTTGTTCCCAACGAATTCTTACCGTTTTTTGGTCACGAATATAAATGACTGCTTGTTTCTTCAATATCTCCCACGGTTCCCGTGTTACTGTTTAACGAAGCGAATATACAAATATTACGTCGGCTGGGTGATCGAAGTCCTTCGCGACTTTCACGTAACGTACCGGTATGATACTTGTACTAAAATAGTGTATGATTCTGCTATGCATGCTGGACATCGACGTCGAATTTTCGAACTGCTTTGGTGGGGGCAAATACAGAAAAGTAAATACTTCGACTTTAAAAATAATTCTTAAAACTAAATGTGACCAACGAAACCTTACCTTTTTTTGTTTCCGAATACAAATTTGTGGTTTGTTTTTTCAATAGCTCGAACGGTTCCCTTGTTACAGTTAAACGAATCGATTATAAACATATAACGTCACGCTAGAGATATTATTTCTTCGCGATTTTCACGTAACGTACGGGTACGGTACTCGTGCTCTAAATGGGGTACGATTCTGCTATGCATTCTGGATGTCGGCGTCGAATATAAGAACCACGATGGTGGGGGAAAATACAGTAATTAAATATTTCAACATTAATAATAATTCCTAAAACTAAATGTGACCAACCAAATCTTATCATTTTTTGTTACCGAATTCAAATGTGTGCTTTGTTATCCAAAGCTCAAACGGTTCAGGTCTTACTGGTAAACGAAGCGAATATAAACATATAACGTCGCACGTGGTTATAGTAGTTCTGCGCGATCTTCGCAAA
>NW_017102816.1:0-685 GCF_001263275.1 Habropoda laboriosa
CATGTGCGACGTTATATGTGCATATTCGCTTCGTTTAACAGTAACACCGGAACCGTTTGAGCTTTGAATACATAGCACACCTTTGTATTCTGTATCAAAAAATGATAAGATTTCGTTGGTGACATTTAGATTTAGGAATTAATATTAAAGCCGAAATATTTGATTATCTGTATTATCGCCCACAATCGTAGTACGAAAATTAGACGCCGGCGTCCAGAATGCATACCTGAATCAAAAACCATTTTGAGTACGAATATCGCCGCCGGAAGTTATGTGAATGTCGCGAAGAGCTACTATCGCCTAGCCGACGTTATATGTGTATAATCGCTTCGTTTAACAGTAAGACGGCAACCATGTGAGATATTGAAGAACCCAGAACACATTTATATTCGGAATCAAAAAATTGTAAGATTTTCTTGGTTACATTTAGATGCAGGAATTATATTTAAATTCGACATATTTAATAATCTGTATTTTACCCCACATCGTAGATAGAAAATTCGACGCCGGCATCCAGAATGCATAGCACAACCGTGCGTCATTTAGAGGACATGAAACGTCCCAGTATGATATGCGAAGGTCGCGAAGAAACACTATAAACATGTGCGACGTTACACGTGTATATTCGCTTCGTTTAACAGTAACACGGCACCCGTGTAAGACATTGATGAACCAAGCACACATT
>NW_017102817.1:0-4856 GCF_001263275.1 Habropoda laboriosa
TTAAGCGAAGCAAATATTCACATGTAACGCCGCACATGGTTATAGTAGTTCTTCGCGACCTTCACAAATCATACTGGGACGAATCTCTTCCTCTAAATGGCGCAGGGTTCTGCTATGCATATTGGACGCCGGCGTCGAATTTTCGAACTGCGATGTAGGGGAAATTACAAATAATTAAACATTTCGACTTTAAAAATAATACATTCGGCTAAATGTATGCAATAAATCTTACAATTTTTCGTCCCCGAATATAAAGGTGTGCTTTATTATTCAAAGCACAAACGGTTCCTGTGTTAGTGTTAAATGAAGCGAATATACACATATAACGTCGCACATGGTTATAATTGTTCTGCGCGAACTTCGCAAATCATACCGTGACGATTCTCTTCCTCTAAACGGCGTACGGTGCTGGTTTGTTTTCTGGACGCCGGCGTCGAATATAAGAACTACGATGGTGGGGTAAAATACAAATAATTAAATATTTCGACGTTAAATATAATTCTTAAAACTAAATGTATCCAATGAAATCTTACCTTTTTTTTGTACCGAATACAAAGGTGTGCTTTTTATTCTCAATAGCTCAAACGTTGCCCTGTTACTGTTAAACGAAGCGAATATACACATGTAACGTCGCTCATGGAGATAGTATTTCTTCGCGATTATCACGTAACGTACCGGTAAGATACTCGTACACTAAATGGAGTACGATTCTGCTATGCATTCTGGTCTTCGGCGTCTAATTTTCGAACTATAGGTGTGCGGGAAAATACAGATAATTAAATATTTCGACGTTAAAAATAATTCCTAAAACTAAATGTGACCAACGAAATCTTACCTGTTTTCAATAACGAATACAAATGTGTGCTTGGTTCTTCAATATCTCACACGGTTGCCGTGTTACTGTTAAACGAAGCGAATGTGCACCTATAACGTCGGCTACGGGATAGTAGTTCTTCGCGACTTTCACAGAACATACTGCGGCAATTGTCGTACTCCAAATGGCGTACGTTTCTGCAGTTCATTCTGGAGGGCGGCGTCGAATATAAGAACTTCCGTGGTGTGGGCAAATACAGATAATTAAATATTTCGACGATAAAAATAATTCCTAAAACAAAATGTGACAAACGGAAACTTACCTTTTTTTGGCACCGAATACAAAGTTGTGGTTTGTTTTTTCTATAGCTCAAACGGTTCCCGTGTTACAGTTAAACGAATAGAATATAAACATATACCGTCACGCTAGAGATATTATTTCTTAGCGATTTTCACGTAACGTACCGGTACGATAATCTTACTCTAAATGGAGTACGATTCTGCTATGCAGTCTGTACATCGGCGCCGAATTTTCGAACTACTATTTTGGGGGAAAATACAGATAATTAATTATTTCGACGTTTATAATAATTCCTAAAACTAAATCAGACCAACGAAATCTTACCTTTCTTTGGTACCGAATACAAATTTGTGGTTTGTTTTATCAATAGCTCAAACGGTTCCCGTGTTACTGTTAAACCAAGCGAATATACACATATAACGTCGTGCTTGGAGATAGTATTTCTTCGCGATTTTCACGTAACATACCGATACGATACTCGTACTCGAAATGGAGTACGATTCTGCTAGGCATTTGAGACATCGGCGACGAATTTCCGAACTATGATGGTGGGGGAAAATACAGATAATTAAATATTTCGACGTAAAAATACTGGCTAATACTAAATGTGACCAAAGAAATCTTACCTTTTTTGGTACCGAATACAAATTTGTGGTAAATTTTTTCAATAGCTCAAACGGTTCCCGTGTTTCTGTTTAACGAAGCGAATATACAGATATAACGTCGCGCTTGGAGATAGCATTTCTTGTAGATTTTCGCCATACGTACCGGGCAGATAATCGTACTCCTAATGGAGTACGTTTCTGCTATGCATTCTGTACTCCGGCGTCCAGTTGTCGAACTACGATGTGGGGGAAAATACAGATAATTAAATATTTCCGCGTTAATATATTCCCTACCAATAAATGTTCTCCACGAAATATTACCATTTTTTGGCACCGTATATGAAGGTGTTGTTTTTTTTTCAGTAGCTCTGGCGATTCCCGTGTTACTGATAAACTAAGCGAATATAGACATATAACGTCGCGCATGGAGATATTATTTCTTCGCGATTTTCACGTAACGTACCGGTACGGTACTCATACTATAAATGGAGTACATTTCTGCTATGCATTCTGGACGAGGCGTCGAATTTTTGAACTACGATGTGGCAGAAACAACAGATAATTAAATATTTCGACGTAAAAATCATTGCTAAAACTAAATGTGATCAAAGAAATCTTACAATATTTATTGTCCGAATATAAAGATGTTCTTGGTTCTTCAATATCTCACACGGTTGCCGTGTTACTGTTAAACGAAGCGAATATACACCTATTACGACGGCTAGGCGATGGTAGTTCCTTGCGACATTAACATAACATACTGCGGCAACTGTCGTACTCTAAATGGCGTATGATTCTGCTATGCATTGTGGACGATGGCGTCGAATATAAGAACTACGATGGTGGGGGCAAATACAGATAATTAAATATTTCGACGTTAATAATATTTTCTATATCTAATTGTGACCAACGACATCTTACCTTTTTTTGGTACCGAATGCTAACGTGTGCTTTGTTTTTTCAATAGCTCAAACGGTTCCCGTGTTACTGTTCATGGATGCGAATATACACATATAATGTCGCGCATGGTTATAGTAGTTCTTCGCAACCTTCGCATATCATACTGCGACGATTCTCATCCTCTAAATGGCGTTCGGTTCTGCTATGCATATTGGACGCCGGCGTCGAATTTTCGAACTACGATGTGGGGGAAAATACAGATGATTAAATATTTCGTCGTTAGAAATAATTCCAACAAATAAATGTACCCAACGAAATCTCACCTTTTTCTGGTTCCGATTACAAATTTCTGGTTTGTTTTATCAATAGCTCAAACGGTTCCCGTGTTACTGTTAAACGAAGCGAATATACACATATAACGTCGTGCTTGGAGATAGTATTTCTTCGCAATTTTCACGTAACGTACCAGTACGATAATCGTACTCTAAATGCAGAACGATTATGCAATGCATTCTGGACTCCGCCGCCGAATTTTCGAAATACGATGGTGGGGGCAAATACAGATAACTAAATATTTCGACTTTACTAATATTCTCTACAAATAAAAATTCCCAAAGATATTTTACCTTTCTTTGGTACCGAATACAAAGGTGTGCTTGGTTCTTCAATATCTCACACGTTCGCCATGTTACTGTTAAACGAAGCGAATATACAAATATAACGCGGCTCGGTAACAGTAATTCTTCGCGACTTTCACATAACATACTAGGGGGATTATCGTACTCTAAAAGGCGTACGATTCTGCTATGCATTCTGGACTTCGGCGTCGAATTCTCTCTGTACGATGGTGGGGGCAAATACAGATAACGAAATATTTCGACTTCAAAAATAATTCCTTTAGCTAAATGTATACCATAAATCTTACAATTTTTCCACCCCGAATATAAAGGTGTGCTCTGTTATTCAAGGCTCAAACGGTTCCGGTGTTACTGTTAAACGAAGCGAATATACACCTATAACATCGGCTAGGCGAATGTTGTTCTTCGCGACTTTCACATAACATGCTGGGGGGATACTCGTACTCTAAATGGCATACGATTCCGCTACGCATTCTGGACAACTACGTCGAATTTTCGAACTACGATGGTGTGGGAAAATACAGATAGTTAAATATTTCGACTTTAATAATAATTCCTAAAACTAAATGTGACCAACGAAGTCTTACCATTTTTTGATACCGAATACAAAGTTGTTGTTTCTTTTTCAATAGCTGAAACGGTTTCCGTGTTACCATTAATCAAAACGAATATACACCTATAACGTCGCGCTTGGAGATAGTATTTCTTCGCGATTTTCACGTAACGTACCGGCACGATACTCTTACTCGAAATGTTATACGATTCTGCTATGCATTCTGGACTCCGGCTTCTCATTTTCGAACTACGATGTGGGGGAGAATACAGATAATTTCATATTTCTACGTTATAAATAATTCATAAAACTAAATGTGACAAACGAAATCTTACAATTTTTTGATACCGAATACAAATGTGTGCTTTGATATTGAAAGCTCAAACAGTTCCGGTGTTACTGTTGAACGAAGCGAATATACACATATAACGTCGTGCTTGGAGAATGTATTTCTTCGCGATTTTCACGTTACGTACCGGTACAATACTCTTACTCGAAATGTTATACGATTCTGCAATGCATTCTGGACATTGGCGCCGAATTTTCGAACTATAATGGTGGGGGCAAGTACAGATAATTAAATATTTCGACATTAAAAATATTCGCTACAAATAAATATTCCCAACATAATCTTACCTCTTTTTGATACCGAATACAAAGGCGTGGAAATGTTATGTCAATATCTCACACAGCTGCCGTGTTACTGTTAAACGAAGCGAATATACAAATATAACGTCGGCTAGGTGATAGTAGATCTTAGCGATTATCACGTAACGTACCGGTACGATACTCGTACTCTAAATGGAGTACATATCTGCTAAGCATTCTGGATATCAGCGACGAATTTTCTCTCTACGATGGTGGGGGCAAATACAGATAACTAAATATTTCGACTTTAAAAATAATTCCTTCCGCTAAATATATACAATAAATCCTACAATTTTTTGAAGCCGAATATAAAGGTGTGCTTGGATCTTCAATACCTCACACGGTTGCAGTGTTACTGTTAAACGAATCGAATATACAAATATAACGTCGGCTAGGTT
>NW_017102818.1:0-299 GCF_001263275.1 Habropoda laboriosa
TTTACATGGCGGAATATGCAAAATAAAAAGGTAACATTCGATCGCAGTACAGCAAAACGTGGTCTGTCGCGGTAAAACAGCAGTATTACAGTTTATATTCGTTAGTACACGTTTAATGTGGCGAAGCACGCAAAATAAAGAGAAAACCGTCATTTTGCAGTACAGCTAAACGTTGTTTTTCGCGAGTATACAGTAGTATTTCAGTTTATATTCGTTAAAACACGATTAACGTGGATAAACATGCAAAATAAAGAGAAAACATTCGTTTGCAGTACAGCAAAACGTGGTTTGTCGCGGGA
>NW_017102819.1:0-235 GCF_001263275.1 Habropoda laboriosa
GTTTTGCAGTACTGCAAACGACTGTATTCTCTTTATTTAGCATGTTTCGCCACGTAAAACGTGATTTAACGAGTAAAAACTGAAATACTGCTGTTTTCTCGGTAGAATCACGTTTTGCAGTACGGCAAACGACTGTTTTCTCGTTATTTTGCATGTTTCTCCACGTAAAACATGTTTTAACGAATACAAACTGAAATACTGCTGTTTTCTCGCGACAAAGACGTTTTGCAGTACT
>NW_017102820.1:0-1123 GCF_001263275.1 Habropoda laboriosa
GAAAATTTCATCGAAATCGGTTAATGTTTCTATGAGCTACAAACGGTTAAATATTGTGAAAATCGCACTATCACGACTTTCAGCATAAAACTGTAATAAATCTGCAGATTCTTACATCTTTCGATGCCTGTCGCTTGTATCTCCATCCACCGATTTCGATGAAATTTTCAGCGTGTGTATCATTGACATTGATCTACAAAACGTATTTCTTTTTTTTTCACGAATAACAAATAAGTCGTTTAATAACTGTGTTCGATACTTTCATTCGTTATCCGAAAGGAATAAAGTGTTTTATTACTTATGAAAAACTTACTCATTCATCCACGAATGAACCTGCTTCGATGAAAGTGGGTACGGGCGTAAAACATTTCGCTATCCGAACACGTGGTGACGAAAATAATGCGACCGCCCCGAGCGCATGCGTACTTTTTAATGGAATAGAGGTCGACTCCAAAACTGCTTGCTACTCAGGCTTTCCAGTAATAAACATTTCTCCTCCATTCTATTGTAAAAATATCCCTTCCTTAAGGAACATCCATCTAGGACCCAGGAAACGTTTAATAAATGGTAAATAAATGAATGGGTAAGTTTTTCATAAGTAATAAAACACTTTATTTCTTTCGGATAACGAATGAAAGTATCGAACATAGTTATTAAACGACTTATTTGTTATTCGTGAAAAAAAAAAGAAATACGTTTTGTAGATCAATGTCAATGATACACACGCTGAAAATTTCATCGAAAATCGGTGGATGGAGAAACAAGCGGCAGGCATCGAAAGATGTAAGAATCTGCAGATTTATTACAGTTTTACGCCGAAAGTCGTGATAGTGCGATTTTCACAATCTTTAACCGTTTGTAGCTCATAGAAACATTAACCGATTTCGATGAAATTTTCACCGTGTGTATAATTGACGTAGATCTACAAAACGTATTTTTTAGATTTTCATTTCGAGCTCAGATAAAAAAGTTGTAAAAACGACCTTCGCTATTTTCTTCGCGATTCAGACTAATTGCAGTTTTTCCAAAAATTTATACAAACGTCGGAATGACGGCCAAAAACCATTTCTCTAAGCCTTATAAAAACAGCAGTGCAAAGTCAAATTTTTTTGACAGCGATCGA
>NW_017102820.1:1393-3266 GCF_001263275.1 Habropoda laboriosa
TCGTCCCTATGCGCGGGCTCTACGGGCGCTGTGATTGGCCAGTGTTTTTCGTTAATAACTCGAAAACGAAGCTTCAAACTGCATTTTGGACAAGGAAAAAGTTGTTCAGAGTCACCCCAGCAACTCCCCATTTCCGGCTGTTCGAGAAGTTACGGGACACCCTGTAGAGATCGATTCCCCCGCTGCGATTGCAAACGGTGTGGCGGATGTTTTCTTTCTTGTCTTTCATTATGTTGTACTGCCTGTTTAGAAACGCATCGTTCGAGCAGAAGAGACTCGTGGGTTCTGATAGGTTATGGACGTGTGCAGAACTGAATAGTAAAATAATACAAGTGAACGTGTGGTTTAATTAAAAAATAACCACGATGGTAAGCTCATTATATCATATCGACAAATTAAATGAAAATCGGTCAATTGCGTTGAAAACTATGAGAAAAGGTAAACTACATGCAGTGAAGGAATATGGTGGCCATATTAAACTTAAGTGATGGTTAGAAGAATTTTCGAGTAAAATCTGTGATAAAGCGAAAATTAACCAGTTACTAACATCTAGTAGCAGAAATAACGAAACATTACACTTAGAGTGCACTCAGATATTTTTGATCCGTTTAGTGTTGCTTCGCTCGGAGAAAAGTGGAATGGTGACAAACCATATGTAGGTTTTGTGCATATCTTTGGAAGCAAAATGATTGCTCTTAAGAAGCATCCAAGATGTGGAAAACTTGATCTAAAGGTGAAATGTACCTTTGTAGGATACTCAATGAAATCTAAGGCATACAGACATTGGAAATCTGACAGTAAATCTGTAACAAAGAGTCTTAATTACCAATTTCTAGAAAATATGGTTGGTTAGCATGATGAGATAAACAAAAATTATTTTGACGCTCACTTAAATTTTAACGACGACACCCATGGGTGATGTATCAAATTTAAACTTTTATAACTTACCTGATAAACCATATACAGTAAATGAGGCACCTGAAACGAAAGATGAAAATTTATGACGATCTGCAATGCAATCCAAGTACAAATCACTGATGCAGAGCAATACATGGAAATTGGTAATTGACAAGATCTTTATGGAATAAACTGAGGGATTTATAGTAAAAGACCAAGAAGATAAAGTATATCTATTTAAAAGATCATTATAAGGCTCGAAGCAGGTAGATCAACAATGGTATGATAAATTAGAGTGTTTTCTGATTGGAATAGGTTCGAAAAAGACTGATGTAGACCTTTATGTACACATAAACATTGAAGAAAACAGCAATGTAATAATTAAGCAATGTTGAATAATGAAATCACAGGAAGAAAATTCTAAAGCAAGGATTCAAGATAAATGATTTTGAACCATTGAATAATATATTAGGCATCAATACTGAAAGGAATCGAGCCACAGGAAGCATGAGGCTAAGTCAAGAAAGATATGCAAGAGACCTTTTAAAGAAATTTGAAATGCGTGATTATAAATGAATGACAACACCTATAGAATTTAATGTCAAGTTAACCAAAGAAATGAAACCAAAGACAAGAAGAGAAACAAGAAATGGAGCGTAAACCAACAAGGAACTAGTCGATGGTTTAACCCTAGCATTCCTGGGGAGGGTTCCTCGAACCCACAAGTTGGAAAACCTTAAATTAGGACTATTTCCCTTGTGTTAAAAATTCTGAAAAAATTATTTATTGTCGTGTCTACATTTAAGTTCAATATTCAGAAGTCCTCATTGCTATATGTAAAAAATACATTGTATAAGAAAAAGAAAACTGACTACGCGTCGCAATATCAGTACGGCGACGATCGCGCGAAGCGGACCCCAACGCTCATCTTATCTCCATAGAATAACAAATAATCACAGAACTAATTGGGAAGGAA
>NW_017102820.1:3347-16990 GCF_001263275.1 Habropoda laboriosa
ATACTATATTGTTCATGAAGCATCATATGTTCAAATATTACAAAACTGTTTACAAAAAACAATTTTTTTTAGGATAAATGAGTAAAAAGTAGTGTGGGTTCGAGGAACCCCCCCGTTGGGACTCCGCGTGACGGTTCGAGGCATGGGAATGCTAGGGTTAATTTACTTGTCAAGGACGATACAATACATCCTGACTTGGCCTTTGCTGCAAGTGCCTTGAGTTGTTTTTGTGCAGAAAGTGGGATAGCACACTGGCAGTTAGCAAAGAGAATTCTATGATATATCAACGGAACTATGGATTATGGAATTCTATATGAAAAGCATAACAATAACATGCAGACTGGAGAGGTGATATAGATGACCATAAGTCATGCACTGGGTATGTTGTTGTGCTAGCTAATGCACCAATAAGCTGAAAAGCAAGAAAACAGAAATCTGTTGCAGGTTCTATTATGGAAAGGGAATATATGGATCTTACAGAGATTGGAAAGAAGGTGATTTATTTAAGGAGTCTGTCGACACGTCATATGGAACTAATGGTCTTTATCAATGGAGCAATTGTAATGTACAGTGGGGCCCTGGATTTACATACTAATTGGTTCCAGAGTGGACGACGTAAGTCAAAAAAGACGTAAGTCGGGGTACACAGGATAGACACGTACTTACATATGTATGTATGCAAACATATATATACATGTATTTATCAGATTAGGTGTTACATTTTTTTTTTAATTTATAGAAATGATAGAAGGGATCACATAAGGGATCAAGGAACTTCCAGACTGATTCAGTAAGAACTAAACACGTGGAGCGTGAAATATCGGTTAAAAACAATTGGCTATCGAATTGTGTAGAAACGACGTAAATCAGGAGGACGTAACTCGGGGCCCCACTGTACTATGATGATCAACTGACCAAAAATTGTGTTCATCGCAGCAAAAGTAAGTACATTGATTTAACACGTTGAGTGCTCCGCGTGGATTATCGGTGAGCCGCGTTGAACTTTTCGCTCAGGCCATTTGGTAATTTCGTATAAGAAGAAACATTGTCATGAAATGTTTCATAATGTCATTTAACTGGTATATAGTTATCATGTATAGTAAAATGATCATACCTTGGACCATCGATTATCCATGTGACATAGTGATACGTTTTCAATTTGTTAGATGGGGTACTGCTATTGATAAATAACGTGTATAATAAATATAATAACGTGGATCATCGATGGTCCACGTAGCCTGAATGGAAAGTCACGTGAAATTTGCGCGGCAGTAAACGTGTAAAAGTATTTCACTCATGAAGCCCAAGAAAGAGGTGATATTATAGTCGAGTACGTTAGATCAAAGTTAATGATAACAGATATTTTGACAAAACCACTGCCAAAGAACAAACACGATTGTTCTGTTAGATTGTTAAGTTCAAAGCAACGTGCATATCGATAGGGAGAGTGTTAGATATCGATAGTTAGCTTTAATATCAGGATCCATGCCGTTGGGTAACCGGCGTAGAGATCAGCCGCGCTGCGATTGCGAGTGGCGTGGTGTATGATGTCCGTTGCGTTGCGTTGCGTAGTTAGGAACGCGACGGTCGAATAAGAAGGCCACGTCTGTCCTGATAGTAATAATATAGATGCTTATTTATTAATAGTATTTAAACATTTTTCTTATAATATAACAGCACTGTAAGACACAGCAATATAAAACAACTACAACATTCGCTGTTAAGCACAAGTATATACATATATATTTGTAATCTCCGCTTGTTACTGCGATGGCTCGGATGTCCGTCTAGTTCAACGGTTGTAATCAGAGTGTGTTACGGTGAAACGTAACGAGTGGAAGGGCCTAGCGAGCGAGGTCCGTGGATACTCGGTCGTCTTGGAGAATACACGCTTGGAAGGGTTTGAAAATAATGAAGATGAGAGCACGTTCACGATGACAGCAATTCTAGTCTTTATTCTTAGTTTCGGTTGGTTTTATAGATGTGATACTGAGGTGGTGAGGTAGTGGGGTTGTTGTACAGTCATTTGTTTTCGAGGGTGTCTATCTAGTCGATTTTGAGTAATGGTACAAGGTACGGATGTTTTATCGATGCTTTACAGCACCAGCTTTCTACTCTGGTGATAGCCAGCTGGGCGTGAGCTACTACTTCATTTCTGGAGTTTCCTGGGATCAGCACGAGCAATTCGTCGGCATATGCTATTATGCTGTACGGCTTGTCTTCTTGATTTTCTAATAGTGTGTCCATTACTACGTTCCATACAATTGGGCCGATAATGGAACCTTGTGGGCACCCTTTGGTGAGTCTCTTTCTCAGTTGAGTAAATTGGGTTGAGATCGTCACACTTCTGTCTTTGAAATAGCTCTTCAGCACATTAAACAGTTTTGTTGAACATTTTGTCTTCGTGAACCTGTGCAGGATTGCTGTCCAACTCAGATAGTCGAAGGCTCCTTTTATGTCGATGAATACACCGACTACATATTTTTCATTTGTGTCTTTTATTGTGCTTAGTGCCCTGCATATTGCACCCTCTGTGGATTTTCCTTTCCTGAAACCGAATTGATTTTCGCTTTCGAGTGTATTTTCTTTATATGCCATGTATACCCTTTTAAGCAGCACTCTTTCGTATACTTTTCCAACGATGGACAGCAGTGAGATCGGCCTGTACGACGAAGGATTATACGGGTCTTTTTCGGAACTCTTAAGGAAAACTTTGAGCTCCGCTTCTTTCGCTCCGCGGAAACGGAAACGCTCCGTTTTCGAGGCAATTGTTAAATAAAGACTTTAGTAAATTTGGATAATAGGTGTTTAATCTCTTTATAATCTCCGGGTTGAAATTATCAGGCCCGGGAGCCTTCTTATCCTTAAGCCTTTTTAACACTTTGACCGAATTCGGGTGACAGCGAAAATCCCGAACAGGCCGCTTCACTCGTATACGGGTGACGGTTATATTAGCTAACTACGAAAGATTTCAGTGGGTATTTGAAAGGATATGATATAATAAAACTGACAAATTATTATACAAATAATATAAACATATAACTATTAGTAATTTATTTAAAAAATTATTTGGAATGTAATATTTTAAAACATTCTATGTACAATTGTGGTTGATTGGGGCAGCTTGGACAAAAAGTTGTAGTTTTTTTTACATTTTCCTTGCTTTTGATCGGTCTACACAGTCTTTTGTTTTTATAGCATAATTTACATGCAAGTCTAATACTTACTCCAGAAGAATTTTTTCTAATTGCAATATTATAATGATTGCGTGCAAAACAAGATTGCGTTGGATGTGCAGGCAAGTTTAATAATTCTTCAGTTAATAATTCTCTGAATTTTCTTACTGTTATATTCTTTTTTGTAACTAATTTGTGAATTATAAAAGCGTTTACGAGCGAAATTCTAAGGAGAAGTTGTATATCTAGTTTTCGGTACCATTTCATTGTTTTTCTAAGTGTAGTTCCATAAGAAATTAATTGATCCGAGCGATCTATCCCACACTTTCCTATATTATAATGAAGAACTGCTGCAGGTTTTAATTTTCCACGTGATTGTCGGCTAGTAGAATCTGCATCGATGTTTGTATTTTTTGTACTTGCTACCATGATGGGAGCATGTTTCGTTGATAAAATTCTTACATCTCTAGAATCTCTCCACTTGAGTACAACGATACCATTCTCATCCTGTTCAGATATCATCTCTCCTTTTTTAACCTACACTGAAAAATTTCTTTTGGGATGAACTTTTTGTTGTTTCTTACTGTTCCAACTATGTGAGTCTTCTGCTTTAGACACGAAGTAGCCAATTCATAGCTGGTATAAAAATTGTCAATATACAGCGTTCGACCCTGGTTGAAAAGCTTATGTGCAAGTTGCTGGCATACATTATGCGCCAATCCTGTTTCTCTGATTCCATTAGCTGATTTTCCACAATAAATTCTCACCGACCATGTATATCGAATAATTTTATACCGTATTTGTGGGCTTTATTTGGTATGTATTTTGGAAGTGACGTGGTGTAAAATAATTACTCGCGAAAGTTGCTTAACAAAAATATATTTATTTATTTAACCGATAACGCTTAAACTAATTTTAAAATGTATAGGCGATACGATGCACGTAGCAAGAAAGTGTACGACAAAAAGCCTCGTGCCCTTTTCGGGGCTCCCTTAAGTAGCCCCTTTTCCTTGGGAAAGTCCCAGGAAGTGGGGGCGCGGGCCTGCATTGCCGAGGCAATACTCTTGTCCTCGAGGACGAAGAAACTCGGAGATGTTTGGAAAAACATCTCTCGATTCTTCGCCTCGAGGACCAAGACTCGCCAGGCCTAAGTGCGTGACTCCCCGTGGCGGTCGCCACAGTACCCTCTTACTAGAGATAGCGCCAAGGAAAACGAAAAGAAAAAAAGATAAACATGCGTACGAATCTTCTAGAAAGATTTACGTTCGTAATGTTTGAAATTTGACGCATTTAACCTAAGATATTTATGGACTATTTACGTCTAACTAAATGTACCGCAATCATATATATGTATGTGTATTCTTACTATGTTAGATTATTTTAAAAAAATCATAAAATAAAATATATACTCAAATCACATCAAAATGATAAAATACGTATAGTTAACATAGTAAAAAAAAGAAAATACAATACAATAATATATATACACATATGAGAGAAAAAACATAGTGGTATTGTATCGTCGGTGAGATCAAGTGACTCGGCATACACCAAGCCACAACGATCTCTCCGAGGACGTTGCTGGGCAATTGCTGTTCGGTTTAACCCAGGAGGCGTGCCTAATGAACCCCCGGTGGGGTTCACTCATTCGTACTTGCACGCATACTTATCATTCACGCCTGCGACCGGCAGGAGCAATCCGCCCCGAAGTCCGGGTTCTCGTCGGACAGTAACGCGATGTAATTGCGTTAAAACGCCGCCAGTTCATCCACGAGCCCCACAACACACGCGTAGTCAGAGTCCGTAACTGGGATGTGGTTAATCCCAGGTGCCGGAGCTCTGCCTCGCTCTGGGGACTCCAGACTCCTCGCCAGGAGATGGTAATGGCGGAAAAGCCGACGTTTTCCGGTGATACTCCTGCTTGGCCTGCTACCCTCTCGCGAAGGCCAGGTTCATTTTCGTACTTCTCCACCTTACGGGTGTGGGCTGTAGTCAACGCCGTTTCGCTAGATACCACCTGCGCATCTACGATGAAAGCCACGCCTTGCCTGGCTATCGTGAGGTCAGGCCTTCGTTGCCCGGCAGCGGTGGAATAGGATAGCTCCTCATCCACTTGCCATCCCTTCTCTCGGAGAAACCCAGCAACTCGACGACATAGGTCATTATGTCGCAGGATTCTCCCGCCATGCGTCCGGAAGCAGCGCTGAACGCAGTGCGCCGGTGTCTCGATATCGGGACAGCCGGCGCGACGACGCACATCGCGCCCCGAACGCCCACGGGAGACTCTCGCTCTTGAGGGCAAACAGTTAGCGCGGACGTGGTGATAGTGCACATAATCCGCCCCTGGAATGCCCGAGGAACCCCCGTACACCCAGTGCGTGCTCAAGCGACTAGCGCCGGACTCTCGGAGCCCTTTGCCGTCGCAAGAGCCGTGCAACCCCGCGGCACAACTGTTTCCGAGCTCAGCGGTGGTAGAAACTCTTACCCCCCCATAGCGAAATTGATTTTCGCACCAGACCAACTGCCGAGCCACGAATGGTGTCTCGGCAGCGGCCCGGGCAGGGGGCAGGGTGCTTCTGCACAACCGCTGCAGCCGCTGGAATTTCAAAATAGGGATAAATTTAGCTAGAATTGGCAATCCCAGCCCTCCCTTTCGTATTTGCGCATGGTAATATCCAGCAGGGACATCATGGGGCATCCGTACGCACTGCTGTGCGCACCTGCACGTCAAACCGCTTCAACGCCTTTGCAGTGATGGGCCCTAACACCCAACGATGGAAAAATAGTGGGAGTAGGTGGTCACGGAGCATCTTGAGCCTCTGTTGAGGCTTCAGCGGTGCCTGTGACAGCAAACCCAGTGCGGGAGCCAAAGCGGGTGGCGTGGGATCTACCCTAGCCCCTTCATACAGTGCACCCAGGTAGGTCCAGGCGTCGGTCGGGGATTTCGGCCGAAGCGTAATCTCCCCTAGTCGGAATATTGGGTCTTTTACCACCCTCACCTTCTTCTCGCGCTCGGACGCTACCAAGGACAACACCCAGGTCTTTTTGGCGTTGATTTCCAGTCCACACCTCGAAAAGGCGTTCTGCAATCTTTGCAGATTGACCTGAAGGCCATTCGATGTTGAGGACAGCAGCATCACATCATCGGCATAGGCTAGGGCGTTAACGCGCCCACTGTCCATCGAAAATCCAACATCCTCCGAGAGAGCACCCAGCGCTCTATCCATGACCAGATTGAACAGCTGGGGCGATAGAGGATCACCCTGTCTTACACCACGACCGATGCTGACAGCAGAACCATCGAGACCAGGAAGGTCTAAAATAGTCTCCGCACCCGAATAGGTTGTCTTAATGTACTGGATGAAGGCGGGTGGCAAATGGCCTTTGGTTAAAAATGGCCTTGTGCGAGACCGTGTCGAATGCCTTCGACACGTCCACACAAGCCATATGTAGCGACCGGCACTTCCTCCGAGCTTCGTGCAATGCAGCGGACAGGACCGTGATATTCTCACAGGTCCCATCCACCGCCTTGAAGCCACGTTGGCGCTCGTCGAAGATGTTTAACTTTGACAACCTACTCGCTAGGATGCGATGGAGCTGCCTCAGCGTGACCGATCCTATGCTTAGGGGCCGGTAGTCGGAAGGCCGAGGCCTATCCGGCATCCCCGACTTCCTAAGAAAGACCGTTCGCGTTCGCGACATACAGTCAGGTACCTCTCTTGCAAGGAGGAGCAGGTTGTATAGCAGTGCCCGCAACACGGTGGGAACAGAGTTCCACAACCGCGGCGACACCCCATCCAACCCTGGGGCGGAACCAGCTCTCACGGACTGCCTATCAACGTCCGAAGGCGTGATAGGCATCCAAAGAGAAGATTTACCGGACCCACCTTGTGGTGGTGGAGAGCCTGTTTCGGGGCCCTCCGTGTCCGCACTTGCACCGACGCCCTCGAGGTGGATGCCTCGGGCGAACGGCCCTCTGGTTCCTGGTTGCCTCTCTACTCTCGGACAACTCGGCATGCCCGTCATGTCTCCATCGGCGGTACTGGTTTCCCCGAAAAGGGGTCGCCAGTACTCGTCGAATTCAACAGCGGACGGGCGGTTAACGTCCAAGTCGCCCTCGAGTATGTAGTCGAGACAACAGCGCTTGTTCTTGTTATAGAGTTTCTGCACGATGTCATACTTCTCTACGCGCTTGCTCTTCCTGCTCTCTGCAGACCTTTTCGGAGGACGACGCCGTCCCTGTCTTTGTGGCCGAGGAGGACTTCTCCTGACCTTGTTAGGGAAAACGTCACTTAACCATCCTGAGATGGCTTCGGTGACATTATTCCCCTCCAAAGCCGACCGCGCGATGTTACGCAGTCTACTAGCCTGAAAGCTACCGATCCTCTCTGAGCGATCCACCAACTCTCTGATCGCGGATCGGAGCCTCTCAAGTTCGTCTTGAGGTATTAGGCTAGCGGAGGTATCATCAGCAGTGGCTTGACTAACGACTGCTGTTGGTCCGTCGGCTCCTATCATCACCGATTCGGACCTGCTTACAGCGCCGTCATCGGCCTCGATGTTAGAGGCCTGTTGGCAGAACTCTTGGACCATCGCGCGATAAGCCCCCTGTCGGCGCTTACCCTTGATGGCCTCAAGAGTTCCTCTCTGAGCGATCCACTAACTCTCTGATCGCGGATCGGAGCCTCTCAAGTTCGTCTTGAGGTATAAGGCTAGCGGAGGTATATTCAGCAGTGGCTTGACTAACGACTGCTGTTGGTCCGTCGGCTCCTATCATCACCGATTCGGACCTGCTTACAGCGCCGTCATCGGCCTCGATGTTAGAGGCCTGTTGGCAGAACTCTTGGACCATCGCGCGATAAGCCCCCTGTCGGCGCTTACCCTTGATGGCCTCAAGAGTCCTCTGGGGAAACTGGCTGTGAAGGTGTTGGTTCAACAACCTTACCCCAGCGAGAGAGGCCTTCGCCTCTTCTTTCGCCATTAGTCTTACCTCCTCCTCGTTCCACCTAGGCCGAAGCCTGTCGACCTGAACGGCGTCGTTGGCTTCGATGGGGTGCTTACGTCTAACGTACACCCCTAGCCCAATTTTCGTCTGGAAGTCCCTGCTGCAGTGCTCGCAGACGAACCGCGTCGATGACGCAGCGGCACCGCCACTACTCGGTGCCGCTTTCTGTCTGCCCCGCACATTCGCAGCAGGGCTGCTTCCGCCGGTCACAGTTCTCGCATTCGATGCATTCAGATGCCGGGCCATCCGAGAACCCGGCGGCAATATATTATCATTTTGTTCCTCCATATTTATCTGAATGCGGGGGAGCACCCGGATTGACAGCCGGGGTCCCCCATATAGCCACTCCCGCTTTCTGGCCTCACAACGTGCGTGGGGTGTGGCGCTTGGGCCGAAGCCCTTGAGGCGCTTTGCCGTAGCCGGTTTCGAACTCTGTGCCCTCCGGAGAGGACTACAGGCATTCCAGCGGGACCACAAGGAGGTACGAACTACGACAATTGAAACATGAGAGGCTAGGGCAACTTAATGCCGTGTATGACGCATCATGCTTCCGTAACTATGATCATCCCTAGCAAGTCTCGGATACTAGTACCGGCAAGCCGGCCCGACACCTCAAACGACCTTCCGTAAGTATGATCATCCCTAGCAAGTCTCGGATACTAGTACCGGCAAGCCGGCCCGACACCTCAAACGACCCCAAGAGAGTCATAGTTACTCCCGAAAGACGAAATTAAAACTAACGCAAAATCCTTAACTATAGTCCGGCTTGTATCCGATCGGGAAATCTGATGCGTCTACCTGACCGAGTGGTGTGATTGTTCTCTGTCGGGGTAACGTCTTCGTTCGTACGTGTCGTCGTGTCCCGTTCGTGACTCTGTTGCCGTTCCGGATTTTTGTTTTGTTCATCGTCAATCAATACAAAGGCTGGCTTCAAACGATCAACGGAAACTGTAGTGTGTTTTCCGTTAATATCAATAATGAAAGTTTTGTCGCCACGCTTCAAAACCTTGAAGGGCCCATCGTAAGAGGGCTGCAAAGGACCCTTGACTGCGTCGTGGTGGAGAAAGATATATGGCGACGAGGCGAGTTCCTTAAAAATGAAAGTTTTTCTCGTCCCGTGACGACGGACAAAGGAGGGTCGAAGTTCCTTGAAATGTTTACGTAATTGTGAAGTAAACTCCGAAGTGTCCTTGGCCTTATTGGATACAAAGAACTCGCCCGGTAACCGTAATCCAGTCCCATATACAGTGACCATCCTATATCGTATACAGAATATCTTAAAACTAATGTTTTTAATGAAAAAGGATTCTATTATTAGGTTTTTTCTTAAGATTTACTGTCACACCAAAGGTTTGTTACAAAAATTGAACGAGTATTTTCAATAACAAGAACTTATAATTTTATTTCAACAAAACAAGCATTTTCATATATGACAAAAAAAAGTGACCACTTTGTAGATCTTAATTTATACTTGAAAGAAAATTAAATTTAATATTTAGTATGGCCTCCTTTGGCCTTAATGACTGCCGCCAACCGTCTGGGCATGCTTTCGACCAGATTATGTAGATGATTAGGATCGAGACTTTCCCAAGATCTCTGTAGTGTATGGAAGTAATTATTTTTGTTGGTGACCCCAGTTTTGCTCACATTTCTGTCCAAAATCGACCATAAATTTTCGATGGGGTTCAAGTCTGGGGACTGCGAAGGCCAATCAAGCAGTTTTATGTGATTGGAATTAAAAAACTTCTTTGTTTTTTTGGCGGTATGCTTGGGATCGTTATCTTGTTGTAAAATGAAGTTATTCTCCAAGCCTAATTTGGTCAACGAAACTTCCAAATTCTCACGTAAAATTCCGATATAAGTATCAGCAGTCATGATTCCGTCGATTTTTATTAATTGACCCACGCCTTCCCAAGAAAAACAGCCCCAGACCATGATATTACCTCCGCCGTGTTTTACTGTTTTCTGAAGGTGACGATCTTCAAGCTCTTCGCCAGTTTTCCGCCACACACGAAGTCGTTGTTTAAGTCCAAGAAGCTCGAACTTACTCTCGTCCGTCCACGGAACTCGTTTCCAGAACTCCACGGGTTGGTTTGCATCCTTTTTTGCAAATTCGAGTCGCTTTTTCTTATTTCTGTTATTAATTAAGGGGCGCTTACGTGCGAAGCGACTCTGTAAATCTGCTTCTCGCAGTCTCCTACACACTGTGCGGTCAGAAATGGACAGATTGAGTGATTCACGAAGATTCCTGACAGTTGTCCTCGGATCTTTCTTCACCATACGTATGATGATTGCATCATCACGCCAATTTGTGCTTCGCGTTCTACCTCTTCCAGACCGATCAGCCACTGTTCCAGTGTTCAAAAATTTTTTATAAAGTTTCTGGACAGCGCTTTTGCTGACTTCATATTTCTGAGCGATCTTCCGCTGCGAAACACCGCGTTTATAATCTTTGATAATCAGGTTTCGAACGTGATACGAAATTTGACGACCAGTCATATTCACTACCTTTCCGTGTACATGTAAACAATAGACTGTCAGTCACGTTTACACATCGCGATTAAGTGAAGACGCTACAAATTATAAGGCGGTCACTTTTTTTTGTCATATATGGAAATGCCTGTTTTGTTAAAATAATGTTATAGGTTCTTGTTATTCAAAATACTCTCCGAATTTTTGTAACGAAACTTTGGTGTGACAGTAAATCTTTCAAAAAAGCGCAATAATAGGATCCTTTGTCATTGAAAACATTAGTTTTAAGATATTCTATATACGATATAGGATGGTCACTTTATTATGCCGGTCGCTGTACCATTTCCGCCGCTGACGCACCCAAATCCTCCTTGAAGGCTAACCGTACACCGAGAAAAACAATAAGTAGAATTTCAACCCAGTTTTCGGTCGCGTGGCTTTTTATTGCAGCCTTTAATTGACGATGAAATCGTTCCACCATACCATTTGTTTGCGGATGGTAGGCGGTTGTACGCAAATGTGTTGCGCCAATTATGCGTGACAATTCCTTGAACAAGTGAGATTCGAATTGACGTCCCTGATCCGTTGTGATACGTAGGGGGACTCCAAATCGAGATACCCAAATATTCAAGAATGCTCTCGCGACTGTTTCCGCATTGATTTCTGCGATGGGCATCACTTCCGGCCAACAAGAAAAACGGTCGATGCACGTTAAACAATATTTATGGCCTCTAGATGTTGGCAAAGGCCCTACAATATCAATGTGTACGTGTTCGAACCGACCAGCACACTGAAAATCCTGTGAGGGGAAAAGCCTGGAGACCTTTACTCGTTGGCAGGAAATGCAATGTTTTGCCCATCGCCTAACATCTTTATTGATAGACGACCAGACAAAACGGTCGGTTACAAGCCGTTGCGTCGCACGGACCCCCGGGTGGGAAAGTCCGTGAAGGGCTTCGAAAACCGCTCGTCGTAAAGGCGCGGGTAGTGTCGCAAAATAAAAACTCGTTGTCCGTGGGAAAATGGACTTTTTTCAATTGGATGGAAACGGTGTTAGATTTTAAAATTTCTTGCAACTCCTGATCAAGTTCTTGCGCTTGTTGCAAGGTTTTGGAATCAGGGGCTGCAATTATTGCCTCGATCCGTGAAAGCGCGTCAGCTACGTTGTTGTCTGCGCCTTTTATGTACCTGATATCGGTCGTAAATTGACTTATATAATCCAGGTACCGAAATTGACACGGCGAACATTTTTCTAATTAGGGGCTTATGGTCTGTAAAAATTATGAAATTCCGCCCTTCGACGAAGTGACGGAAACGTTTTACTGCGGTATATGCCGCCAACAGTTCGCGGTCATACGCACTGTACTTGCGTTGAGCGACGGATAGAGCCTTTGTGAAAAATGAAAGGGGTTGCAACGAGCCTTCCGCTAATTGTTGGAGAACCGCTCCAACAGCATAGTCCGACGCGTCGACTGTTATATTAACACGTTGACTGCCGCGTCACCCATATTCCGTATCCGGGTGACTCTTATTTGACTATTTACGAAGGATCGTCGTAGGTATTTGAAAAGATATGCCGCAGGATATAATAAAACTATTGAATTGTTATAAAAGTAATACGAAAATGGTTTATTAAGAAAATTATTTAGAATGTAAAACTTGAAAGCATTCTATACAAAGCTGTGGTTGGTCAGGACAATTTGGACAATAAGTTGTTGTTTTTTTTTTAAATTCTCTCGTGCCTTTGATCGTTCTGTTCGACGCCTTTTAGCCGCATAACATACTTTGCATGCGCGTCTAATGCTTCTTCCGGAATCATTCTTCCGAACAGCGATATTATGCTGACTCCGTCGAAGAGAAGGTTTTATTGTATTTTCAGGCAACCCTAATAATTTTGCAGTTAATAATTCTCTAAATCTTCTAACATTTATATTCTTCCTTGTTGCAATTTTGTAAACCGTCAAAGCGTTTATAACTGAAATTCCCAAAAGGAGTTGAATGCCAAGTTTTCGGTACCATTTGATTCCTTTTCTAATTGTGGTGCAATAAGAAGCCATTTGGTCGGAATAATCTATACCACACTTTCCTTTATTATATTCAAGAACAGCTAGTGGTTTTAGTGTTACAGATGCCTGTTGGCTTGAAGAAACAGCACGAATGCTATGATTTTTTTTTCTACTTGGTACCATGATGGGAGCGTGTTTTGTCGATAAAATTCTCACGTCTCGCGTATCTCTCCACTTGAATACGACAATCCCATTATCATCTTCTTTCGATACCATCTCTCCTTTTTTTAGTTTACAATGAAGAATATCTTTTGGGAGGAATTTTTTGTTATTCCTAAGTGTTCCAACTACATGGGTCTTGCGGTTTAGGCATGATATCGCTAATTCATAACTCGTGTAAAAATTATCAATATATTAGGGGGGCCGAAAAGTAATCAAAATTTTGTTTGCTGGCGAAAAACATTTATTTATTAAAGAAATCTTAAATGCTAATCAACAAAATAATTTCCATCATTTTCTAACGCTTTTTGCCAGCGTAAAGGCAATTATTCGATTCCCTTTTTAAAAAAGTCCTTCGATTTTTCATTGAAAAACTTTTCAAAGTGCGTTTTCACTTCTCCAACATTGGTAAATTTTTTACCTCTTAATGTATGCTCTAACGATCTGAAAAGGTGATAATCCGACGGGTAAAGGCAATTGTTCGATTCCCTTTTTAAAAAAGTCCTTCGATTTTTCATTGAAAAATTTTTCAAAGTGCGTTTTCACTTCTCCTACATTGGTAAACTTTTTACCTCTTAATGTATGCTCTAACGATCTGAAAAGGTGATAATCGGACGGCGCGAGATCTGGTGAATAGGGTGGATGAGGTAAAAGTTCCAACCCAAGCTCCTTTATTTTTTCCTGTGTTATTTTTGCAGCGTGAGGCCTCGCGTTATCGTGTTGAAGGATCCTTTTTTTGTTATTGACCAAAACAGATCGTTTTTT
>NW_017102821.1:0-816 GCF_001263275.1 Habropoda laboriosa
AAGAAATCGTACCATTTTTTGATGCCGTATACAAGGTTGTGCTTTGTTATTTAGAGCTCAAACTGTTCCGGTATTACTGTTAAACGAAGCGAATATACACATATAACGTCGCACATGGTTACAGTATTTCTTCGCGACCTTCGCATTTCATACTGGGACTATTCTCGTCCTCTAAATGGCGTACGATTCTACTATGCATTCTGGACGACGGCGTCGAATTTTCGAACTACGATGTGGGGGAAAATACAGCTAATTAAATATTTCGACTTTAAATATAATTCCTTTAGCTAAATGTATACAATATATCTTACAATTTATCGACCCCGAATATAAAGGTGTGCGTGCTCCTTCAATATCTCACACGGTTGCCGTGTTGCTGTTAAACGAAGCGAATATACACCTATAACGTCGGCTAGGCGACAGTAGTTCTTCGCGACATTAACATAACATACTGCGGCGATATTCGTACTCTAATGGAGTTTGATTCTGCTACGCATTTTGGACGTGGTGTCGACTTTTCGAACTACGATGGTGAGGGAAAGTTCAGATAATTAAATATTTCTGCTTCAAATAGAATTCCTTCATCTAAAAGTATCAAACGAAATCTTAGAATTTTTTTGTCACGAATATAAAGGTGTGCTTGGTTCTTCAATATCTCACACGATTGCCGTGTTACTGGTAAACGAAGCGAATATACATACATTACGCCGCACATGGTTATATTAGTTCTTCGCGCCCTTCACTTATCATACGGGGACGATTTTCTTCCTCTAAATGGCCTACGGTTCTGCTATGCATATTGGACATCGGCGGCGA
>NW_017102822.1:0-659 GCF_001263275.1 Habropoda laboriosa
ACGAGTAATGTACCGTAACGAGACGTGAAAATGGCGAAGAAATACTACCTCCAAGCGCGACGTAATATCTGTATATACTCTTCGTTTAACAGTAACACGGGAAACGTTTGATCTATTGAAAAAACAAAACCACATCTATGTATTTGGTACCAGTAATAGGTAAAATTTGGTTGGGCATATTTATTTGTTAGGAATATTTTTAAAATCCAAATATTTAGTTATCTGTATTTCCCCCACCATCGTAGATCGAAAACTCGATCCCGAATGCATAGCAGAACCGTGCGCCATTTAGAGGATGTGAATCGTCCCAGTACGATTTGCGAAGGTCGCGCAGAAATACTATAACAATGTGCGACGTTATCGGTGTATATTCGCTTCGTTTAACAGTAACACGGGAACCGCTTGAGCTGTTGAAAAAAAAACCACACCTTCGTATTCGGTACCAAAAAAAGGTAAGATTCAGGTTGGGAACAATTATTTGTAGGGAATATTTTTCAAGACGAAATATTTAAATATCTGTATTTTCCCCCACCATCGTAGTTCGAAAATTTGACGCCGACGTCCAGAATGCACAGCTGAATTAAACACCAAGTAGAGTACGAATATCGCCGTAGTATGTTATGTGAAAGTCGCGAAGAACTACTATCGCCTAGCCGACG
>NW_017102823.1:0-980 GCF_001263275.1 Habropoda laboriosa
GGCAACCGATAAGCTCTTAAAATATCTAACCCAAACTATTTATTCGGTACCAAAAAAAGGTAATATTTCGTTCGTCACATTTAGTTTTAGAAATTATTTTTAACGTCGACATATTTAATTATCTGTATTTTCCCCCACATCGTAGTTCGAAAATTGGATGCCGGAGTCCAGAATGCATAGCAGAATCGAACTCCATTTCGAGTACGAGTATCGTACCAGTACGATACGTGAAAATCGCGAAGAATTACTATCTCCAAGCGCGACGTTATATGTGTATATTCTCTTCGTTCCACAGTAACACCGGATGATCTATTGAAAAAACGGACCACACCTTTTTATTCGGTACCAAAAAAAGGTATGATTCCGTTGGGAACATTTATTTGTTGGAATTATGTCTAACGACGAAATATTTAATTATTTGTGTTTTCCCCCACATCGTAGTTCGAAAATTCGACGCCGATTTCCAGAATGCATAGCAGAACCGTACGCCAATTGAAGGACGAGAATTGTCACAGTATGATATGGGAAGTTCGCGTAAAACTACTATAACCATGTGCGACGTTATATGTGTATATTCGCTCCGTTTAACAGTAACATCGGAACCGTTTGAACTATTGAAAAAACAAAGCACACCTTTGTATGGTAAGATTTCGTTGGTCACATTTAGTTTTACGAATTATTATTAACGTAGGAATAATTAATTATCTGTATTTTCCTCCACCATCGTAGTTCGAAAATTCGGCGCCGAAGTCCAGAATGCATAGCAGAATCATACTCCATTTAGAGTACGAGTATTGTACTGGTACGTTACGTGAATATCGCGAAGGTATGCTATCTCCATGCGCGACGATATATGTGCATATTCGTTTTGTTTAACAGGAACACGGGACCTTTTGATCTTTGGAAAAAAAACCACACCTTTATATTCGGTACCAAAAAATGGTAAGATTTCGGGGGGAACATTTATTTGTTGGAATTAT
>NW_017102824.1:0-515 GCF_001263275.1 Habropoda laboriosa
TGCAGTACTGCAAACGACTGTTTTCACTTTATATTACATGTGATGACACGTAAAACGTGTTTTGACGAATACTAACTGAAATACTGCTGTTTTCTCTCGACGAAGACGTATTGAGTACTGCAAACGACTGTTTTCTCTTTATTTTGCATGTTTCGCCACATAAAACGTGTTTTGACGAATACTAACTGAAATACTGCTGTTTTCTCTCGACGAAGACGTATTGAGTACTGCAAACGACTGTTTTCTCTTTATTTTGCATGTTTCGCCACATAAAACGTGTTTTGACGAATACTAACTGAAATACTGCTGTTTTCTCTCGACGAAGACGTATTGAGTACTGCAAACGACTGTTTTCTCTTTATTTTGCATGGTTCGCAACGTAAAACGTGTTTAAACGTATATAATCTGGAATACTGCTGTATTCTCGCGACCAAGACGTCTTGCTGTACTGGAAACGACTGTTTTCTCTTTATTTTGCATGGTTCGCTACGTAAAACGTGTTTTAACGAATATAA
>NW_017102825.1:0-1264 GCF_001263275.1 Habropoda laboriosa
TTTTTAACGTGGAAGGATTTAATTATCTGTATCTTCCCCCAACATTGTATTTCGAAAAGTCGATGCCGACGTCCACAATGCATAGCAGAATCGAACTCCATTTAGAGTACGAGTATCGTACCGGTGCGTTGCGTGAAAATCGAGAAGGAATAGTATCTCCAATCGCGACGTTATATGTGTATATTCGCTTCGTTTAACGGTAACACGGGACCCGTATGGCTATTGAAAATATAAACCACAACTTTGTATTCGGTACCAAAAGATGGTAATATTCCGTTGGTCACATTTCGTTTTAGGAATTATTATTAAAGTCAAACTATTTAGTTATCTGTATTTGCCCCCACCATCGTAGTTTGAAAATTAGACGCCACATCCAGAATGCATAGCAGAATAGTACGCCTTTAGGAGTACGAGTATCGTCCAAGTATGTTAATGCGAAGGTCGCGAAGAAATACTATTACCTTGTGCGACGTTATAGGTGTATATTCGCTTCGTTTAACAGGAAGACCGGAACCGCTTAAGCTCGGAATAACAAAGCACAACCTTGTATTCGGCATCAAAAAATAGTAAGATTTCTTTGTCACATCTAGTTTTAGTAATTATTATTAACGTCGAAATATTTAATTTTCTGTATTTTCCCCCACCATCGTAGTTTGAAAATTAGACGCCACGTCCAGAATGCATAGCAGAATAGTACGCCTTTAGGAGTACGAGTATCGTCCAAGTATGTTATGTGAAAGTCGCGAATAACTACTATCACGTTCCCGACGTTATTATTGTATATTCGCATCGTTTAACAGTTACACGGTAACCGTTTGAGCTTTTGAAAAAACAAGCCACACTTTTGTATTGAGTACCAAAAAATGGAAGGCTTTGTTGGGAACATTTATTTATTGGAATATTATCTAACGACGAAATTTTTAATTATTTGTATATTCCCCCACATCGTAGTTCGAAAATTAGACGCCGGCGTCCAATATGCATAGCAGAACCGTACGTCCACTCCATTTAGAGTACGAGTATCGTCGCATTATATTATGTGAAAGTCGTGAAGAACTACTATCGCCTAGCCGTCGTTATAGGTGCGTATTCGCTTCGCTTAAGGGTAACAGGTCAACCGTGTGATATATTGAAGAACAAAGCTCACCTTTATATTCGGGATCAAGAAATTGAAAGATTCCCTTGGTGACATTTAGATGAAGGAATTATTTGTAACGACGAAATATTTAATTATTTGTATTTTCCCCCACATCGTAGTTCGAAA
>NW_017102826.1:0-243 GCF_001263275.1 Habropoda laboriosa
ACAGTTTATATTCGTTAAAACACGATTTACATGGCGGAATATGCAAAATAAAAGTGAGACAGTTATTTTGCAATACTGCAAAACGTCTTTGTAGCCAGGAAACAGCTGTATACCAGTTTATATTCGCTAAAACACGATTTGCGCATCGAAACATGCAAAATAAAGAGAAAACTGTCGTTGGCAGTACTGCAAAACGTGCTTTGACGCGAGAAAACGGAAGTATTTCAGTTTATATTCGTTAAA
>NW_017102827.1:0-3043 GCF_001263275.1 Habropoda laboriosa
GAGTTTTAACGAATATAAACTGAATTACTGCTGTTTTCTCACGACAAACCACGTTTTGCAGAAATGCACACGCCTGTTTTCTCTTTATTTTGCATGTATCGCCAAGTGAAACGTACTGAGACGAATAAAAAACTGAAATACTGCTGCCTTCTCGCTACAAACCACGTTTTGCAGTACTGCACACTAATGTTTTCTCCTTATTTTGCATGTTTCGCCACGTAAAACGTGTTTAAATAAATATAAATTGAAATACTGCTGTTTTCTCGCGACAAACCACGTTTTGCAGTACTGCACACGACTGTTTTCTCGTTATTATGCATGTTTCGCACCGTAGAACGTGTTTTAACGAATATAAACTGAAATACGGCTGTTTTCTCGCGACAAACCACGTTTTGCAGAACTGCAAACATCTGTTTCCTCTTTATTATGCAGGTTTCGCCCGTAAAACGAGTTTTAACGAGAGTTTTAACGAATATAATCTGAAACACTGCTGTTTTCTCGCGACAAACCACGTTATGCAGTACTGCAAACTTCTGCTTTCTCTTCATTGTGAATGTTTCGCCGCGTAAAATGAGTTTTAACGAAGATAAACTGAAATACTACTGTTTTCTCGCGACAAACCACGTTTTGCAGCACTGCACACGACTGTTTTCTCTGAATGTTGCATGTTTCGCCCCGGTAAACGTGTTTTAACGAATAGAAACTGAAATACTTCTGCTTTCTCGCGACAATCCACGTATCGCTGTATTGCAAACATCTGTTAACTCTTTATTATACTTGTTTCGCCACGTAAAATGAGTTTTAACGAATATAAACTATAATACTGCTGTTTTCTCGCGGCAAACCACGATTTGCAGTACTGCAAACATCTGTTTTCTCTGTATTATGCATGTTTCGGATATACTGCTGTTTTCTCGCGGCAAACCACGATTTGCAGTACTGCAAACATCTGTTTTCTCTGTATTATGCATGTTTCGGATATACTGCTGTTTTCTCGCGGCAAACCACGATTTGCAGTACTGCAAACATCTGTTTTCTCTGTATTATGCATGTTTCGGATATACTGCTGTTTTCTCGCGGCAAACCACGATTTGCAGTACTGCAAACATCTGTTTTCTCTGTATTATGCATGTTTCGGATATACTGCTGTTTTCTCGCGGCAAACCACGATTTGCAGTACTGCAAACATCTGTTTTCTCTGTATTATGCATGTTTCGGATATACTGCTGTTTTCTCGCGGCAAACCACGATTTGCAGTACTGCAAACATCTGTTTTCTCTGTATTATGCATGTTTCGGATATACTGCTGTTTTCTCGCGGCAAACCACGATTTGCAGTACTGCAAACATCTGTTTTCTCTGTATTATGCATGTTTCGGATATACTGCTGTTTTCTCGCGGCAAACCACGATTTGCAGTACTGCAAACATCTGTTTTCTCTGTATTATGCATGTTTCGGATATACTGCTGTTTTCTCGCGGCAAACCACGATTTGCAGTACTGCAAACATCTGTTTTCTCTGTATTATGCATGTTTCGGATATACTGCTGTTTTCTCGCGGCAAACCACGATTTGCAGTACTGCAAACATCTGTTTTCTCTGTATTATGCATGTTTCGGATATACTGCTGTTTTCTCGCGGCAAACCACGATTTGCAGTACTGCAAACATCTGTTTTCTCTGTATTATGCATGTTTCGGATATACTGCTGTTTTCTCGCGGCAAACCACGATTTGCAGTACTGCAAACATCTGTTTTCTCTGTATTATGCATGTTTCGGATATACTGCTGTTTTCTCGCGGCAAACCACGATTTGCAGTACTGCAAACATCTGTTTTCTCTGTATTATGCATGTTTCGGATATACTGCTGTTTTCTCGCGGCAAACCACGATTTGCAGTACTGCAAACATCTGTTTTCTCTGTATTATGCATGTTTCGGATATACTGCTGTTTTCTCGCGGCAAACCACGATTTGCAGTACTGCAAACATCTGTTTTCTCTGTATTATGCATGTTTCGGATATACTGCTGTTTTCTCGCGGCAAACCACGATTTGCAGTACTGCAAACATCTGTTTTCTCTGTATTATGCATGTTTCGGATATACTGCTGTTTTCTCGCGGCAAACCACGATTTGCAGTACTGCAAACATCTGTTTTCTCTGTATTATGCATGTTTCGGATATACTGCTGTTTTCTCGCGGCAAACCACGATTTGCAGTACTGCAAACATCTGTTTTCTCTGTATTATGCATGTTTCGGATATACTGCTGTTTTCTCGCGGCAAACCACGATTTGCAGTACTGCAAACATCTGTTTTCTCTGTATTATGCATGTTTCGGATATACTGCTGTTTTCTCGCGGCAAACCACGATTTGCAGTACTGCAAACATCTGTTTTCTCTGTATTATGCATGTTTCGGATATACTGCTGTTTTCTCGCGGCAAACCACGATTTGCAGTACTGCAAACATCTGTTTTCTCTGTATTATGCATGTTTCGGATATACTGCTGTTTTCTCGCGGCAAACCACGATTTGCAGTACTGCAAACATCTGTTTTCTCTGTATTATGCATGTTTCGGATATACTGCTGTTTTCTCGCGGCAAACCACGATTTGCAGTACTGCAAACATCTGTTTTCTCTGTATTATGCATGTTTCGGATATACTGCTGTTTTCTCGCGGCAAACCACGATTTGCAGTACTGCAAACATCTGTTTTCTCTGTATTATGCATGTTTCGGATATACTGCTGTTTTCTCGCGGCAAACCACGATTTGCAGTACTGCAAACATCTGTTTTCTCTGTATTATGCATGTTTCGGATATACTGCTGTTTTCTCGCGACAAACCACGTTTTGCAGCACTGCACACGACTGTTTTCTCTTTATTTTGCATATTTCGCCACGTAAAGTGTGTTTTAACGAATATAAACATAATACAACTGTTTTCTCTTTATTTTGCATGTATCGCCAAGTAAAACGTAAAGAGACGAATAAAAAACTGAAATACTGCTGCTTTCTCGCTACAAACCACGTTTTGCAGTACTG
>NW_017102828.1:0-937 GCF_001263275.1 Habropoda laboriosa
CGTGTGCAATAAAGGATAATTTAATTTTTTGTTGATAAAGAGGTAGCAATAAATAAAGTAACATTCCTATAATCCGCGGTTGACATTGCAGTGGTTACTAACAATTAATTAGATGTTGGCATATATTTTAATAGATATGCATGTCTAATTGAACAAATAAACAGTGATAGTTATTAAACATGTGCGCGACGTTATAAACAAAACACTATCCTAATGCCGGACACGGGAGCAGCAGACAGTTGTTGATATATGATATTCGTGTGCAATAACCGTTAATATAATTTTTTGTTGATAAAGAGGTTGCAATATAATGTAACAGTCGTAAAAGTAGTGGTTGACATTGCTGTGGTTAATAACAATTAATTCATTGATGGCGTATACATTAATCGAAAATATGCATGTCTAACTGAACAAATTAACAGTGGATGTTATGAATCTCGTGCGCGTCGGTATAAACAAAAAACTATCTTAATGCCGGACACGGGAGCAACAAACAGTGGTTGATATATGGTATTCGTGTGCAATAACGGATAATTTAATTTTTTGTTGAAAAAGAGGTAGCAATAAATAAAGTAACAGTCTTGACATTGCTGTGGTTAATAACAATTAATTCATTGATGGCGTATACATTAATCGAAAATATGCATGTCTAACTGAACAAATTAACAGTGGTTGTTATGAATCTCGTGCGCGTCGTTATAAACAAAAAACTAACTTAATGCCGGACACGGGAGCAACAAACAGTGGTCGATATATGATATTCGTGTGCAATAACCGTTAATATAATTTTTTGTTGATAAAGAGGTTGCAATAAAACAACTAACAGTCCTATAAGCCGCGGTTGACATTGCAGTGGTTACTAACAATTAATTAAATGTTGGCGTATATTTTAATGGATGGTATGCATGTCTAATTGAACAAATAAACAGTGATAGTT
>NW_017102829.1:0-1077 GCF_001263275.1 Habropoda laboriosa
TAAACAAACTCTCGATTTACAATACCGAGAGATCGGCTCTCAGTACGACATATTTCCACGTAAATAATAATTCCTAAAACTAAATGTGACCAACGAAATCTAACCTTTTTTTGGTACGGAATACAAATTTGTTGTTTGTTTTCTCAATAGCTCAAACAGTTCCCGTGTTACTGTTAAACGAAGCGAATTTACACATATAACGTCGCACTTGGAGGTATTATTCCTTCGCGATTTTCACGTAATGTACCGGTACGATACTATTATTCGAAATTTAGTACGATTCTGCTATGCAATCTGGACTCCGGCGTCGAATTTTCGAACTACGATGAGGGAGAAACAACAGATAATTAAATATTTCGACGTAAAAATAATTGCTAAAACTAAATGTAACCACGGAAATCTTACAATTTCTTGATCCCGAATATAAAGGTGTTCTTGGTTATTCAATATCTCACACGGTTGCCGTGTTACTGTTAAACAAAGCGAATATACGCCTATAACGTCGCGCTTCGTGACAGTATTTCTCCGCGATTTTCACGTAACGTACAGGTACGATACTCGTACTCTAAATGGAGTCCACTTCAGTTATGCATTCGGGAAATCGGCATCGAAATTTCGAACTACGATGGTGGGGGCAAATACAGATAACTAAATACTTCGACTTTAAAATAATCGCTACAAATGAATATTCCCAACGAAATCTTACCTCTTTTTGATACCGAATACAAATGTGTGCTTGGTTCTTCAATATCTCACACGGTTGCCGTGTTACTGTTAAACGAATGGAAAATACACCTATAACGTCGGCTAGGCAATAGTAGTTCTTCGCGACTTTCACATAACATACTGCGGCAATTATCGTAATGTAAATGGCGTTCGATTCTGCTATGCATTCTGGACGATGGCGTCGAATATAAGAACTAGGATGTGGGAGAAAATACAGATAATGAAATATATCGACATAAAAATAATTGCTAAAACTAAATGTGACCAAAGAAATCTTACCTTGTTTTGGTACTGAATACAAAGTTGTGGTTTGTTTTTTCAATAGCGCAAACGGTTCCCGTGTTTCTGTTA
>NW_017102829.1:1442-2985 GCF_001263275.1 Habropoda laboriosa
CCGAATTCAAAGTTGTGGTTTGTTTTTTCAATGGCTCAAACGGTTCCCGTGTTACAGTAAAACGAATAGAATATAAACATATACCGTCACGCTAGAGATATTATTTCTTCGCGATTTTCACCTAACGTACCGGTACGTTACTCGTGCTCTAAATGGAGTACATTTCTGCTATGCATTCTGGACACCGGAGTCGAATTTTCGGACTACGAAGTGGGGTAAAATACAGTTAATTAAATATTTCGACGTTAAAAATAATTCCTAAAACTAAATGTGACCAACAAAGTCTTATCTTTTTATGGTACCGAATACTAAGCTGCGCTTGGTTCTTCAATATATCACACGGTTGCCGTGTCACTGTTAAACGAAGCGAATATACACATATAACGTCGCGCATGGAGATAGTAGTTCTTCGCGACCTTCCCATATCATACTGTGACAATTCTCGTACTCCACATGGCGTACGGTTCTGCTATGCATTCTGGACACCGGCGTCAAATTTTCGAACTACGATGTGGGAGGAAAATACATATAATTAAATATTTCGTCGTTAGAAATAATTCCAACACATAAATGTTCCCAACGAAATCTTACCTTTTTTTGGTACCGAATACAAATTTGTGGTTTGTTTATTCAATAGCTCAAACAGTTCCCGTGTTACTGTAAAACGAAGCGAATATACAAATGTAACGTCGACTAGGTGATAGTAGTCCTTCGCGATTTTCGCGCAACGTACTGGTACGATAATCGTACTCTAAATGGAGTACGATTATGCTAGGCATTCTGGACTTCGGCGCCGAATTTTCGAACTACGATGATGGGGGAAAATACAGATAATTAAATATTTCGACGTCAAAAGGATTGCTAAAACTAAACGTGACCAATGAAATCTTACCATTTTTTGGTACAGAATACAAAGTTTGGGTTTGGTATTTCAATATCTCATACGACTGCCGTGTTACTGTTAAATGTAGCGAATATTCACCTATAACGTCGCACATGGTTATAGTATTCGCGATCTTCGCATATCACACTTTGACGTTTCTCGTCCCCTAAATGTCGAACGGTTCTGCAATGCATTCTGGACGTCGGCGTCGAATTTTCGAACTACGATGGAGGGGGCCAATACAGATAAGTAAATATTTCGACTTTAAAAATAATTCCTAAAACTAAATGTGACCAACGAAATATTAGAATTTCTTGATACCGAATACAAAGGTGTGCTGTGTTTTTTCAATAGCTCAAACGTTGCCCTGTTACTGTTAAACGAAGCGAATCTACAGATATAACGTCACGCTTAGAGATGTTATTTCTTCGCGATTTTCACGTATAACGTACTGGTACGATACTCGTCCTCAAATGTAGTACGACTCTGCTATGCATTCTGGACACCGGCGTCGGATTTTCGAACTACGATGTGAGAGAAAATACACATAATTATATATTTCGACGTAAAAATAATTGCTAAAACTAAATGTGACCAAGGAAATCTAACCTTTTTTTGGTTCCGAATACAAAGTTTGGGTTTGTTATTTCAGTAGCTCAC
>NW_017102829.1:3258-9934 GCF_001263275.1 Habropoda laboriosa
AACGTCGAGCTTGGAGATAGTATTTCTTCGCGATTTTCACATAACATACTGCGGCGATATTCGTACTCTAATGGTGTTTGGTTCTGGTATGCATTCTGGACTAGGGCGTCCAATTTTCGAACTACGATGTGGGAGGAAAATACAGATAATCAAATATTTCGACGTTAAAAATAATTCCTAAAACTAAATGTGACCAACGAAATCTAACCTTTTTTTGGTACCGAATACAAGGTTTGGGTTTGTTATTTCAATAGCTCACACTGTTGCCGTGTTACGGTTAAACGAAGCGAATATACATCTATAACGTCGCTCTTGGACATATTATTTCTTCGCGATGTTCACGTAACGCACCGATAGGATTCTCGAACTCTAAATGGAGTACGATTCTGCTATTCATTCTGGACATCGGCAAAGAATCTTCGAACTACGATGTGGGGGAAAATACCGATAATTCAACTGTTCGACTTTATATATAATTCCTACAACTGAATGTCCCTAACGAAATCTTACCATATTTTGATACCGAATACAAAGGTGTGCTGTGTTATTGAAAGCTCAAACGGTTCAGGTGTTACTGTTAAACCAACCGAAATACACATGTAACGTCGCGCTTGGAGATGGTATTTCTTCGCGATTTTCACGTAACCTACTGGTACGATACTCGTACTCAAATGTAGTACGACTCTGCTATGCATTCTGGACACCGGCGTCGAATTTTCGAACGACGATGTGAGTGAAAATACAGATAATTAAATATTTCGGCGATAAAGGTAATTCCTAAATCTAATTATGGCCAACGAAAGCTTACCTTTTTTTGGTACCGAATGTAAATGTGTGATTTGTTATTCAAACCACAAACGGTGCCGATGTTACTGTTAAACGAAGCGAATATACAAATGTAACGTCGACTAGGTGATAGTAGTCCTTCGCGATTTTCACGCAACGTACTGGTACGATAATCGTACTCTAAATGGAGCACGATTCTGCTAGGCATTCTGGATATCGGCGTCGAATTCTCTCTCTAGACGGGTGAGGGAAATACAGATAACTAAATATTTCGACATTAAATATAATACCTTCAGCTATATGTATCAAACGAAATCCTACAATTTTTTGATCCCGAATATAAAGGTGCGCTTGGTTCTTCAATATCTCACACGGTTGCCGTGTTAGAGTTAAACGAAGCGAATATACACATATATCGTCGCTCTTGGTTATAGTAGTTCTTCGCGACCTTCGCATATCATACTGAGTCAATTCTCGTCTTCCAAGTGACGTACGGTTCTGCTATGCAATCTGGACACCGGCGTCGAATTTTCGATCTACGATGTGGGGTAAAGTACAGATGATTAATTATTTCTACTTTAAATATAATTCCTCCAGCTTAATGTATCCAATGAAATCTTACAATTTTTTGATCCCGAATACAAATGTGTGCTTTATTATTCAGAGCTCAAACGGTTCCGGTGTTAGTGTTAAACGAACCGAATTTACACATATAACGTCGCACTTGGAGATAGTATTCCATCGCGATTTTCACGTAACGTACTGGTACGATACTCGTACTTGAAATGTAGTACGATTCTGCTATGCATTCTGGACACCGGTATCGAATTTTCGAACTACAATGTGAGAGAAAATTCAGATAATTCAATATTTCGACGTAAAAATAATTGCTAAAACTAAATGTGACAAACGAAATCATACCTTTTTTTGGTACCGAATATGAAGGTGTGGTTTGTTCTTTCAATAGCTCAAACGGTTCCGGCCTTACTGATAAACGAAGCGAATATACACATATAAAGTCGCACATGGTTATAGTAGTAATTCGCGACCTTCGCATATCATACTGGGACGATTAGCGTTCTCTAAATGGCGTACGGTTCTGCTATGCATTCTGGACATCGGCATCGACTTTTCGAAATAAGATGGTGGGAGCAAATACATATAATTAAATATTTCGACGTTAAAAATAATACCTAAAACTAAATGTACCCAACGAAATCTTACCTTTTTTTGGTAGCGAATACAAAGGTGTGGTTTGTTTTTTCAATAGCCATACGGTTCCCGTGTACAAGTTAAACGAATAGAATATAAACATATACCGTCACGCTAGAGATATTATTTCTTCGCGACTTTCACGTAACGTACCGGTACGGTACTCGTACTCTAAATGGAGTACGATTCTGCTATGCAGTCTGGACATCCGCGCCGAATTTTCGAACTACGATTTGGGAGAAAATACAGCTAATTAAATACTTCGACTTTAAATATATTCCCTTCAGCTAAATGTATCCAACGAATTCTTACAATTTCTTGATCCCGAATATAAAGGTGTGATTGTTTCTTCAATATATCACACGGTTGCACTGTTATAGTTAATCGAAACGAAAATACACCTATAACGTGGGTTAGGCGATAGTAGTTCTTAGCGACTTTAACATAACATACTGCGGCGATAGTCGTACTCTGAATGGGGTTTGATTCTGCTATGCATTCTGGACCACGGCTTCGAATATAAAAACTACGATGGTGTGGCAAATACAATTAATGAAATATTTCACTTTAAAAATTAATCCTTCAGTTAAATGTATACAACGAAATCTTACAATTTTTTAATACCGAATATAAAGGTGTGCTTGGTTCTTCAATATCTTACACGGTTGGTTTGTTACTCTTAAACGAAGCGAATGGACTCCTATAACGTCGGCTAGGCGATAGTATTTCTTCGCGCCTTTCACATAACATACTGCGGCGATATTCGTACTCTAATGGAGATTGATTGTGCTATGCATTCTGGACGTGGAGTCGAATTTTCGAACTACGATGGTGTGTCAAATGCAGATAATTAATTATATTGACTTTCAAAATAATTCCTACAACTGAATGTTCCCAACGAAACCTTACCTTTTTCTGGTGCCCAATACAAAGGTGTGGCTTGTTTTTTCAATAGCTCAAACGGTTCCCGTGTTACTGTTAAACAGAGCGGATTTACACATGTAACGTCTCTCTTGGAGATGGTATTGCGTCTCGACTTTCACGGAATGTACCGGTACGATACTCGTACTCGAAATGGAGTACGATTCTGCTATGCATTCTGGATGTCGGCGTCGAATATACGAACTACGATGGTGGGGGAAAATATAAATAATTAATTATTTCAACTTTACTAATAATTTCTAAAACTAAATGTGACCAACGAAATTTTACCATTTCTTGATACAGAATATAAGCGTGTGCTTTGTTATTCAAAGCTCAAACGGTTGCCGTGTTACTGTTAAACTAAGCGAATATACACCTATAGCGTCGGCCAGACGATAGTAGTTCTTCGCGACTTTCACATTACCTACTGCGGCGATGGTCATACTCTAAATGACGTACGATTCTACTATGCATTCTGGACGACGGCTTTGAATTTTAGAACTACGATGTCGGGGGCAAATACAGCGAACTAAATATTACGACTTTAAAAATATTCCCTACAAATAATTGTTCCCAAAGAAATCTTACCTTTTTTTGGTACCGAATACAAAGTTGTGGTTGGTTCTTCATTACCCCACACAGTTGCCATGATAATGTTAAACGAAGCGAATATACACCTATAACGTCGGCTAGGCGATTGTAGTTCTCCGCGACATTAATATAACATAATGCGGCGTTATTCGTACTCTAATGGTGTTTGATTCCGCTATGCATTCTGGACACCGGGGTCGAATTTTAGAAATACGATGTGGGAGAAAATACAGATAATTAAATATTTCGACGTTAATAATAATTCCAAAACTAAATGTGACCAACGAAACCTTATCTTTTTTTGGTACCGAATAAAAAGGTGTGGTTTGCTTTTCAAAGCTCAACGGTTCCGCTCTTACCGTTAAACGAAGCGAATATACACCTATAACGTCGGCTAGGCAATAGTAGTTCTTCGCGACTTTCCCATAACATACTGCGGCAATTGTCGTACTCTTAATGGCGTACGATTCTGTTATGCATTGTGGACGCCGGCGTCGAATATAAGAACTACGATGGTGGGGGCAAATACAGATAATAAAATATTTCGACGTTAATTTAAAAGTAATTGCTAAAACTAAATGTGACCAACGTAACCTTACCCTTTTTGGTACCGACTACAAAGGTGTGGTTTGTTCTTTCAATAGCTCAACGGTTCCGGTCTTACCGTTAAACGAAGCGAATATATACCTATAATGACGCGATAGCAGAAAGTGTTTCTAGGCGACTTTCACGTACCGTACCGGAACGATACTAGTACTCTCAATGGAGTACATTTCTGCTATGCTTCCTGGACATCGGCGTCGAATTTTCGCACTACAGTGTGGGGGAAATTACAACAAATTAAATGCATCGACTTTAAAAATAATTCCTACAACTGAATGTTCCCAACGTAACCTTACCCTTTTTGGTACCGACTACAAAGGTGTGGTTTGTTTTTTTAATAGCTAAAACGGTTCCCCTGTTACTGTTAAATGAAGCGAATATAAAAATATAACGTCGGCTAGGTGATAGTAGTTCTTCGGGACTTTCATATAACATACTGGGGCGATACTCGTACTCTAAATGGCGTACGATTCTGCTATGCATTCTAGACATTGGCGCCGATTTCTCGAACTACGATGGAGGGGGCAAATACAGATAACTAAATATTTCGACATAAAAAATATTCCCTATTAATAAATATTCCCAACGAACTCTTACCTTTTTTTGCTATCGAATACAAAGGTGTAGTTTTTGTTTTCAATAGCTCAAACGATTCCCGTGTTACTGTTAAACGAAGCGGATATACAAATATAACGTCGGGTAGGTGATAGTAAATATTCGCGATTTTCACGTAACGTACCGGTACGATACTCGTACTCAAAATAGAGTATGATTCGGCTATACATTCTGGACATCGGCGTCGAATTTTCGATCTACTTTGGTGGGGGCAAATACAGATATGTAAATATTTCGACATTAATAATAATACCTTCGGCTAAATGTGTGCAATAAATCATACAATTTTTCGACCCCAAATATAAAGGTGTGCTTGGTTATTCAAAGCTCAAACGGTTCCGGTGATACTGTGAAACGAAGCGAATATACACATATAACGTCGCACATGGATATAGTAGTTCTTCGCGAACCTCCCATATCATACTGGAACGAATCGTGTCCTCTAAATGGCGTACGGTTCCGATTTGCATTCTGGTCGCCGGGGTCCAATTTTCGAAATACGATGTGGGGGAAAATACAGATAATTAAATATTATGTCATTAGTAATAATACCAACAATTAAATGTTCCCAGCGAACTCTTTCCATTTTCTGGTACCGAATACAAAGGTGTGGTGTGTATGTTCAATAGCTCAAATGGTCCCCGGGTTAGTGATAAAGGAAGCGACTATACACAGACAACGTCGCGCTTGGAGATAGTATTCCTTCGCGATTTTCACGTAACGTAATGGTACGATTTGGGCTCTCGAAATGTAGTATGATTCTGCTATGCATTCTGGAATCCGCCGTCGAATTTTCGAACTACGATGTGAGAGAAAATTCAGCTAATTAAATATTTCGACGTAAAAATAATTGCTAAAACTCAATGTGACCAAAGAAATCTTACCTTTTTTTGGTACCGAATACAAAGTTTGGGTTTGGTACATCAATAGCTCACACGGTAGCCGTGTTACTGTTAAACGAAGCGAATAAACACCTATAACGATGGCTCCGCAATAGTAGTTCTTCGCGACTTTCACATAACATACTCCGGCAATTTAGTGCTCTAAATGGCGTACGATTCTGCTATGCATTCTGGAATCCGCCGTCGAATTTTCGAACTACGATGTGGGGGAAAATACAGATAATTAAATATTTCGACCTTAAAAATAATTTCTAAAACTAAATGTGACCAACGAAATCTTACCTTTTTTGGTACCGAATTCAAAGGTGCGGTTTGTTTTTTTAATAGCTCAAACATTTCCGGTGTTACTGTTAAACGAAGCGAAGTTACACATATAACGTCGCTCTTGGAGATAGTATTCCTTCGCGATTTTCACGTAACGTACCGGTCCGATACTCGTACTCGAAATGGAGTACAATTCTGCTATGCATTCTGGACTCCGGCGTCCATATGGTATTTCAATCGCTCACACGGTTGCGGTGTTACCGTTAAACGAAGCGAATATACACATATAACGTCGCACATGGTTATAGTAGTTCTGCGCGACATTCTCAAATCATACCGTGACGATTCTCTTCCTCTAAATGGCTTACGGTTCTGCTATGCATATTGGACGCCGGCTTCGAATTTTCGAACTATGATGTGTGGGAATATACACATAATTAAATATTTCGACTTTAAAAATAATTCCTAAAACTAAATGTGACCAACGAATTGTTAGCATTTTTTAATATCGAATGCAAATGTGTGCTAGGTTCTTCAATATCTCACACAGTTGCCGTGTTACCGTTAAACGAAGCGAATATACACCTATAACGTCTGCTAGGCGATAGTAGTTCTTCGCGACTTTCACATAACAACCTGCGGCGATATTCGTTCTCCAATGGTGTTTATTCTGCTATGTATTCTGGACGTCCGCATCGAATTTTGGAACTACGATGGTGGGGGAAAATACAGATAATTAAATATTTCGTCGTTAAAAATAATTTCTAAAACTGAATGTG